>NW_006913291.1:44952-225255 GCF_000281105.1 Coniosporium apollinis CBS 100218
ATTTAACAATCTATATTTCCTAGATTCTATTTTTTATAGAGTGTTTTCACGCAAGATTCTATTCATTTAACAATCTATATTTCCTAGATTCTATTATTTATAGGATTTTTCTATGCGAGAGTCTATTTATCTCATAATCTATATTTTCTAGATTCTATTTTTTATAGAGTTTACTTATGCAAAATTCTATCCATTTAATAATCTAAGTTTTCTAGTTTCTCATTTTCTTGAAGCATTTCTTTATTATATTCTATTCATTCAATAATCTTTATCTTCTAGTTTCTATTTTTTATAGAGCTTTCTTATATAAAATCTTATTTATCTAATAATCTATATTTTTTAGTTTCTATTTTTCATTATTTTATCTTCTACGAGATTTTACTCATTTAATAACCTATATCTTCTAGTATCTATTATTTATAAAGTTATCTCAAGTAATACTCTATTTATATAATATGTAATATTTTCTAGTGTCTATTTTTATAAAAGTTTCTCACCTTAGATTTTGTTCCTTTTATACTCTATATATTCTAGCACTTTTTTTTCCTAATATTTTCTTATCTAAGACACTCTTTTTCTTATATTCCGAAAACCTGTATTTTTCTACTTTCTAGAGTTTTTCTATATTATATTCCATTAATCTAAAAGTCTCTATATACTATTTTTTTCTAATTCTAATAGCTCTATTCGTAATATTCTATTTGTCTTATATTTTCTATACATTATACTCTATAATCTCAATAAGCTTTTGCTACTAGTTTCTATTTATTTAGTATATTATATGCTTCTTACTAACTTAATTGTATATACTTTAGGTACTGCTCTTATATAGTATATATATTTCATATCCTGCATGTAACTTTTACTATACAACGTTCTACGCTAAGGATATTATTCCTGTATTTAGAAATAGACTATCACCGCAAGTGTCTCGGACGCGAGAGGTAGAAGTAAGTATATAAGGCTATATAATATAGGATATAGACACTAATAATAGATAGCGATTATAAGAAGATAGACATAGACCTCCCGCATAATATCTACGTAAACCTACTATCGCTCGAATTCTTAGCTGTTAGGAGTACGCCCCACGCCTCTACATTATAGTACTTGCACTAGTAGACTCTCATTGCGACACATCAGGGCATTTAGCGAGTAATAGTAGCATGACACTAGCAACTTAGAGGGCATCGATATCTATCTCAGCTAGCGACAACTTGGGTATTCAGCGAGTAATAGTAGCACGACACTAGCAATTCAGAGAGCATTAACATCTATCTCAGCCAGCGACAACTTGGGCGTTTCAGCGAATAATAGTAGCATGACACTAGCAACTCAGAGGGCATCGACACATAGTTCAAAAAGGGACACGTCTCTCATCTCAAGAAATTACCGCCGCCAACTTAGAAAACACGTCTCCTCTACTACTCCATTCCTAATACTAGTTAGATTACATCCTAATAGTCACTAGCGCCACTACGCGATGTATAAGCACCTAGACTACTAGCGCCTTATATATTATAAAAGGGGCTATAACTAATATCTTAGAATACTATATTATTATACTCTAACTCCTTAAGCGATATATCTAAGTCTAAAGATAAACTACTTATATTACCTAACCTACCACTCTCGCTAATCTAGAGTCTATTATTAGGGACCGAATAGTAGCCCTCGTCATCCTAAAACACGCGCCTAATAAAGCGCCGAAAGAGAGCTATATAACTTATAAAAGTAAAAGTGCGCCCTAGTAAAGTTATAAAAATAAAGGTGGTTCTAAAGAAAGCTATAGAGGTAAGAGCGAGGAGAATATTAAAGCCTATACCTAAGCCCTCTAGTAGTAGAGTTAAGACCCTACTAGTAGAACCTTATATAGGCGCTATCTAGAATCCCTCCTAGCTCTATAAGCCCTTAGACCCTACACTAGTTAGCGCGTTAAATAAGTTGCTATAGAGAACTTAGCTATACTTTAGCGATATATATAAGGTAGAGGAAGAGATAGAAGACGCGCTATCCCTTAAACCACTAGCCGAATCGAAGAAGATTTAAACTCCTAGACAATATAGGGTATTAGAGGGCACTAGAACGTCCACCACTACGCTACGCTATTTAGAGTCCTGCGCCTCTTCTTTTTCTAGCTGTAGATTCTCCCCCATGCTACTATTCCATCGCCGCACTAAATGAAAGTGGATCGGCCGCCCTCTTCACGAATTGTATCGGCAACCCTTATAGAGATAGTGCGATGAGACGGACTTAGCTATAGTAGCTAGTTCATTTCCACGATTAGTGCGATGAGTGTCGGTAATAGGAAAGGATCAATTTACTCCTAGGTGCGGTGCTAGCGATTAGTATCTGTATGGAGTCCCTACATGCATAGGACTAGAATAGTTGAGGTAAGGGTCCGCTCTACTATCTATTAACTACATTCTTATACTATTCTAGAACGAGCTTCTCGAATAGAATGATAACTTGCTTTTTAATTAGTATCTCTATAGCGAGACCTTCGAATGTCGAACGGAACGCGATTTGCAACACCTTAGGAGGCCCTCTAAAAAGGATCTTGCCCTCAGTTCGCCAACTTACTAGATCCGCTTATACGCAACCTACTGGAGGAGCATATCGACAAGCTGTGTAGGCTGCGGAGTGGGGCGCTATGCGTTATAGACAAAGTAGAGATTAAGCGTGCGGAATAGAGAGGCGGCATTCAATTTATTACGGCTTCTATCTTAGGGCCTATAAAATCGGGACCCATTCTGCGTGTAGCAACACCACTAGTTCATGTGCATCCCTCCAAAATGAACCGTACTACAAGTCAAAACTTTCTCCTCTTACTTCCTGCAGTCTTTTTGTTCTGCGTGCCGTTCCCAACAGTCCCCAATAGTCTTCCCACTCTACACAATGTCCCTCACTTGGATCCCACTAATAACAGAATCTCCAGCCTTGCGCATCGTAACAACAGCTGTCCTAAGGCCCCTTACCGCACGAATCGCAACATCCCGATCTCCATCTAGCCCCTTAGTGATATAGATAAGTCGCTGCTTCTCAATATCGAAGACACCTTCCTTAGCTAGTTGCGCATGAAGAAGCTCCAGCTCGAGGTCCTTATCGTTTAGGTCTTCAGCTCCATTAACTGGAAGGAATTCTTTCTTCACCAGGTCCTTAACCTGCACTAATGTGATGTCTCCGTTGATACCGCGAACGCTCAACGTGCAAAATCGCAGCGGTAGCGGCTCGGTCTTTAGGCGCTTTGTTGGCGTGTCCGGGAACTTCTTGAGCCGCTTCCTGCTATGTGGCGTAGCTGGCTGAAGCTGATCTGGATGACTCCGCATCCGTTCAGCTGTAGCTGTGATCCAGCCCCGAAGGGCGTGCTCCTTCCACCATCCTGGAATATCATCGTCTTGTGGGGCTCGGTTGACTATGAGTATGTGCGTAGACGCCTGCGGGTTTGATCCTACCCCAGCCCCATCGCGTGTGGAAGCGCCAGCCTCGTCCTGTACGGGAGCTGTAGTTGGAGTTGTGGTAGTATCCCTAGCCTCATTTGACTTATCGCGCATAGGAGCTTCTACCTCATCCTATACGGGAGCTAGAGTGGGGTTAGCGCTGATATCTTAAGCACTACTAGCCTTATTACGCGCAAGACCTCCAGCCTAAATGCGTACGGAAGATCTAGTAGAAATACTACTAGTGGCTTAGGTATCGCTAGCCTTAGTGCGCGTAGTAGCTCTAGCCTTAGTGTGTGTAGGGTCTAGATCGAAAGTCGTGCTAGTACTACTAGACTTATTACTACGGGTGGTTGGAGTAGGGTTTATAGCGCTAGCTTCGTACTAAATATCGCGGAGGAAAGGGAACTCGGCCTATAGGGTCTTAAAGATATAAAACGTCTTTTATCTTGCACTATACTAATAGAAGTTCATCTTATAGAGATTATTATCCTTTAGGAGTGCCTTTATGCGCTTATATATAGCGTAGTACTACCCAACCGTGATGTTGAACCTAGTATACAGGTACTCTGCGGTAAAGCTCCCGAACGGTTCCTTGTTGTTCATGTACTATATAGCTGTGGCTTTAGGAGCTCCGTTACGGAGACTATGATATTGTGGTTGTGTTGGATCCATTATAGCTAAAGGCGTCAGCGACGCTGAAAGCGAGACGAACTAATCTTGCGTATTTGCGGTGAAGGGCGGGTGAAGGGCGGGTGAAGGGCGGGTGAAGGGCGTGCGAAGGATGAAGCCGCGGACGGTGTGGAGACAATGACAAAATGCTGACAATAGCAGAGTGTTGACAACGAAGGCTGCTGTAAGAACAATAAAGACTAAGAAGGCGAAGTGGCAAGACGAAGCTATATCCTTAAAGGACTGATGAAGCACGAGCAGAGGCACGTGCTAACCGCGTTAATGCGATTGTGATCTTGTCATCTTTCTAACCATCCGCTGACCCTCACTCTGTAAGGACACTTTTCCCTGGCGTCCTCTTTTACATTAATATCTCACGCCTACAAAGAACCTCTCCGTGCCTCTCGCATCAACGCCCCACGTACACACAAAGAACCTCTTATTGCCAATTCATAGCTAACGCCCTTCTACCCCTACAGTTGTACTCTCCCTAGCCTAGAGTCTCCAACACCGGACGCCCAAAACGAAGCTTCCCATGCTCATCTATTGTTATCGCCATTTCCCACCACATACGTGCGCGTTGTTGTGGACTAATGAGGCTGGCAGTTGGCGCGGCAATCGCTGGAGTAACGGAGACCCAAAGCCTATCGAAGAAGATTAATTGGCACTGTAGCTTGGCGTCGATGTCGATGTGCTCGCGCGAAGGGGATTATTACGCGTGAGGCTCCGGACTACACGAACGTTCCTTCGTCTGATAGACTATTAGCGGACTACAGTAGGTTGTCAGGAAAGATACATACATCTGGAATATTATACGGCTCCACCCATTGCCTCGCCGCCTAGCTACCTCCAATACTTGCTAGAGTAGGAAGGCATTACCAGGAGACACCACGAGGAGGTGCGGCAGTAGGACTTTGTCTCCCACTCAGGACTCTGTAATACTATCTATCTCTTCGACAGACTCTGTATTACTATCTTAAGCGAGTATGCTGCACCAGCCGTGTCTGGCGTAGTATGCAGCTACTCAATAAGGTGTTACGGAGCTCTATGATGCTACCCTTGTACGGGAATAGACACCACTACTCGCGCTAACAGGTGCCTGGAGAGAGTACGCTGCACTACCCGGTTATAGGTCGCTGTGCCGCTGTTCTAGGGAGTTCTGCAGTGCTACCCTTGTGTGGGAATAGACACCACTACTCCCCAGGGGAAGTATGCCGCACTACCCGGTTATGGGTCGCTGTGCCGCTATTCCTAGTCAGGGAGTTCTGCAGTGCTACCCTTGTATGGGAATAGACACCACTCCTCGCGCTGACAATACCCCAGGGGAAGGACGCCGCACTACCCGGTTATGGGTCGCTGTGCCGCTATTCCTAGTCAGGGAGTTCTGCAGTGCTACCCTTGTATGGGAATCGCAACCACTCCTCGCGCTGACAATACCCCAGGGGAAGGACGCCGCACTACCCGGTTATGGGTCGCTGTGCCGCTATTCCTAGTCAGGGAGTTCTGCAGTGCTACCCTTGTATGGGAATCGCAACCACTCCTCGCGCTGACGAGGCACCAATAAACCAAGAGACGAGTACGCTGCACTACCCGGGTGTGGGTCGCTGTGCCGCTATCTACGTCTTCGTATAATTAGCCACCTGGAGATTCGTTGGCTCCACGCGAGCAAGGGAGTTTGTGCACATTCCCGGCACGGATCAACAAAGCCACAAGCGACCGCAACCCTGCAGATAATCGGTCTTCGGACAAGCAAGTCGTGCGCATAAAAAGCCTCACCGCAAACATAGAAACCTGATATTTCGTTACACCATCTTATTAAAATTATTCATAATTACATAGCTAACTTGAAGTCAAGGTATTTGAGGTAAGTTTCTAAGTTTGACGTAGCTTTTTAGACCATGTTGTGGAGTTTTAACTTAATGTTCAGAGTATTCGTGCTGGTATGCCCATAGATGTTGTGAGGCCATTTATGCGCACGACTTGTCATTTTGCGACCTCTAGTGGCTGAAATAATATTACGTCAACCAAACGCCCCACCGCGAATAGTGTCTACAGATCCAGAGGTACTCCAATCTTCCTCAGCTGGCGGGCTTGCGAACCATCCGATCCACCACTCACGGCTTCCACCTGAAGGCCGGGTGGCGCCAATCGAGATCTTGGATTGACTTGCTGTCTAGACCAGCGAGTTCCGCGTCAACATCTCTCCTGGTCCGGAGATGGGGGCTGAACAGGATGAGGCGAATTAGCACTCTCCGACTCCTCTTTCGTGCTCTCCGGCACAGTCTCCATCACTACAGTTTCCTGCTCAGGCGCAGCTCTAGGCGCAGAGTGAGGAGCAGTCGCCGTTCCCGCCGGCACCGTCGCTGGCGCCGCAATGCCCGGTGCAGCGGACCGAGGCAGCGCTTCCGCATCTCCCGCACCCCTACTGCCTAGGCCTGGCGCACTAGTACCAGCAAGATAGTGATGATAACAATACACAAAAACCAGCGTCGTTATCGAAAACAGGAGAAACTCGATGCCGCCGAACCACGCCGCCGCGGCGCCGGTCTTCCACACCCTCTTCGCCTTCATGTAGTGGACGTCTTCGTAGCGCGCGTAGCCGGAGTACTTGTCGTAAACTAAATTCCGCTTGCGGCGGTAGTAGTCGCCAATGTCGTAGGCGTTGTAGTAGATGCGTTCGTAGCAGGCTAAGGCTGTGAAGGAGGCAAGCCAGAAGAGCGTAGCGGTGCCGTCTGCCAGCAGGGCGGCGCGGGCATCGTGGAAGCCGCGAAGCGATGGCGCGAGAACCGTTGTCAGTGACAGAATGGGAATGATGGTGAGGATGGCGATGATCAGGGTCGGGATGAGTGCGGGGCGGATCTGTGTGCCGTCAGTGACTCGTTTCTCTAGCTCTGCGTAGGTCTGCTTCGAGCTGGAGTTGAAGACGGTTGGAAAAAAAGATGGTGGGTGGTGCGGAGGTGGAGCGGAGGGTGTGTTTGTGGAGGAAGGGGGCTTCACATAGCTGCCGTCGTGGATGGAGAGCGAGTAAGAGACTAGGCCGATGATGATGACTGCGAAGAGAAGCTGAAGCGCTCGGAGGAAGAGGACCCAGCGTGGGAGTCGGACACAGCCGCCTTTGAGGCCAAGGAGAGGCCCATCTCTAGCGCCGTGATGCGTTTCACGACGCTGATGCTCCATGCTGACGATATTCAGGTGCTTGAAAGGCGTTGCGGCAGGAAATGCAACTCGCTAGTGCAGAAGATATAAAGGTCTTACTATTTACGTCGTACACAAGAGAGGCTTTCATACTTTAGAAGGGCGTGTGATGACTGGTGCTATGAAACCGGCCATCTCGTATCTCTAACGTAGCCGCTGGTTGTAAACGGAAGCAGTGACGAAGCCAATACAGCTCCGTCTCCGGCCCGATGGTTGCGTCTGCGATCGCGTGATGGTTGGAATGCTGTCTGGTTGCCGCATGCGGTATAGGAATGCGGCTTGGGGATCTCATGCCGCCTGCCCCCTTGACCACTTGTCGCAAGAAGAGCTTGTCTTCGCAAACCCGTTAATGAAAAGAGTAAGACAGCTTCACAAGGGTGGCGATAATCCATACTTCCACGCCTTGCACCAGTTGTCATGATGGCTTTAGCACCTCCCAGCCTTTCAACCCATCCACTGCAGCTTCATCATTATCGTCCATTAGCTGTTCCGTAGTCCGTCGTGGCGGCAGTGGTGGTCCGGCATCCGCTAGTTCTGGTCCAGATAAAGACTGCGGTATAGGCTTCCGGAGCGCTGCGGATCGACGCGGAGGCGTTGAGGCTGGTTCTCTCGCTGGCGAGCTAGATGTAGCGGTCAGTTGGCGCGATGTTGGACTTGCTTGCCCTGCAACTGATGGTCCAGCTTTGCTTAACAGCGTCGGTTTCTTTGGCACTGGAGGAGCCGGTTTACGATTCAGACTGTTGGGCATCGAGGCGGTAGAAGCGCGAGACAGGGAGCGAACAACGGGAACACGCTCGTCTTTCTGTCCATCAAAGTCTTGTGAAGACCGGTGTGGCGAGGTCTGCGAAGGATCAAAGGGGGGCGGCAATTTGCGAGCTGCGGGCTGGCGTGACTGCTGCTCTGGCCTCGAAGCTATGGTTTGAGCGCGGCGAACTCCATCAGATGTGCCGTTAGGATGTTGAACATGCACCCAGTCTGGCTCGTTGGTGGGTGTAAATGGATTCGAGGGGCGATTTGGGTTGACAACGAGGTTGTCCCCAGGCGGATGGATCTTCGAGCGGGCCGGAAGGCCTGTACCTTATAAGCTCATACCACTCTACATGTAAACAACATCACCCTTACCGCTGTCTAACCACCATTTTCGACGATCGGAGCTCGCGGGTGGCAACCCCGGCTCGATCGAGTCATAGCCAATGAGGTCGTCCTCGTCTTCGTCGTCGGTTCCGCCGTTGGCGGTGATATCCGCGACAGCACCGCGCCGTTGCCGATACATCTGGCTACGTAGCTCGTCTCTCTTCTTCTCGTCTATCGTGCTGATTTCGCACAGGAAGCTGGCATAGACAGGTCGATGGTCCGAAAACCGTAATGGGGCGCTGCTGTATTTTATCTGACGCAAGTTGCTGCCCTTCCGAAGGATGCGGTCGCACCACGCCGGTATACGGGCTTTCTCCCTGTGATATTGTTAGGCAATTTTTACGGCTGTGGTTCAAGTCTTGTCACTCACGAAGTATCATAGCGGTCTGTTCCAAGGTCATATCTGTACGTCGGCGGGAAGGTAATCCTTGCTTCGGCATAATACGGAAAGGTCAAGCCAGCAACCATTTGGATGTTGAGCTGACACGGTTAGCCAATGGTCTGTTCAAACATTCTCCTGGACAATACCTGATCGTTCTCATATAGTCTTTCGAAGTCTCCAATTTCGGCCAACTTCCGGACCTTCTCGTTGTTGAGTCCAATGCGGTAGTTGAAGTCGCCAAGCCAGATTACGGCATCGTGGTCATCGATGGACTGATTTCTCTGGAATCTTAAGCCGTGACTGATTGTGTGGTAATCTCGGTTACGCTCATCGTAATTGGCAAAGCCGGCCGCGAGATGCGCTGTCACGAAACACAGAGATGTGTTCGCGTATTCCATTCGGATAGCCACAGCGCCTTTATTCCCCGCCATCCCAGACATGCCTGTCTGGACGTGATGTTAGCCAGCTAGAGGGACTAGAGTAAGCGCATACTCACCTTTTTCAGGCTGCCTTCGACGTTCTTAATGGAGCCGAGTACGCTGGCCTTTACGAATATGGAGAGTGATGCTCCCACAAGCTGGCCACCTCGAAGCAGGACGTATTCTTCGTGACTATGCTTCTGTGCGTTGAGATTCAATGTCTTCTTAACAGCGGATTCCCAGGCCTGGCGCCGTGCTGGATCAGTTGACATGATCTGCTGAGGGCTGAGCTCGACAATTTCTTGGAAGCCGACCGCGACAAGCTCTGGAAACTCTTGCGAAGCACCCACAGATGGGCATAGCCACGATGAGAGGTCTTCGTGGATGCCATCCGTGCGGCCATTGAGGTTGAAGGTTCCTGTCCATATATTTATCGTCTCCGAAGATGAGTACTCCGCTGCACTTTCGCGCCAGTCAGCATACATCGGCATTACCAGAAGCGAACCACATACCGTTTAACAAGCTCGCTTGTAACATAATCATTGATTGGATCATACAAGTGAACTGGTGCTTGACCAACAAGCCGTCCCTAGAGGTGTGTGAGCTCATAGCAAAATAGCCAATCAGCGGAGCGTTTACCAGGAGCATGTCAATTGTGTTCTGGCGGCCCTTGTCCGCAAAGTTATTGATGTACATACGAGTGGCACTCTTTCGCGCATCCGCCAATGCGCCAGCTAGTGACATCTTTCCATGCCTCGTGAACGATGACTTGAGGGCCCCAGTGCCGGCATAGATTCTGGACAATGCCTGACAGGTCTTAGTGACTGCACGTTGAACAAGATCGTACACTCACATCTCCATTATCAGCCCACAAGCTTCCATGCCTGATCCAGAAGTCGGAATTCCCCCGCTCCCCTCGGTGGTCGAGGCAACTTTCAAGCGCCAGCCTCGAGATGATGGTCTGGACTAGGTTTGTTCGATCCAGGCAGTCCAGACAGTTGACCCGGAAGACGCCTTCTTGCTGCAATATCGTGACAGGCTTTCGAATGACTTGCTCATCGCCGCCTTGTCCAGTCTTTGGATAGTCCTCGATCACTTCCTGAAGGTAGTAGGCGAACCCCTCCGCAGAGTCCTGGATGTACCGCACGATCATGCTTGCCGCTTCATAGCCACCTGGTCCTCGAGTTTCTGCGTGGAAGTCGTAGTCCGTCATTTTGAGGAGCTCATGCCCCGCCGTGTCATCCTTTTCGCCGAAGTTCAGTGAGCTGTGCTCCACATGGTAGCGATATCTGGTGGAGAGCTCGAGCTCGCCCGGCTTTTCATTGCTGAGCAGGTTCACGACGTGAACAGCACCGTAGCTTACCGCAAGGCGGTCGAAGTGCTTATCAAAAGCGGGCTGGTTCGCTTCAGGCGAACGCGTGATAGAAATTTTCTGCTGCCCCGGTAGGAGACCGGCTGTCTGCTCCCAGAATAGGGGAACGCTACCCCGTACCTGCACGTAGGAGAAGCAGAGGCCAGAAGGCGTCCAAAAGACTGTTTCACTTTCGACGAAGTTCGCTACGTTGCCATCATCGTCAATGCCTCGAGCGTTAAATCTTGTCCCTGCTCGGCGACATGAGAGACGCGAAATGAGGGTCAGGTTTGACGGTAGCCCTATTCGATTTGTCCGTGCCGGAGACGATGAGGCTGGAACCGCGATGGTGAGGGCGAACCCCCGGATCGCGGACGTCAAGATCCGTGATGAATCAAGCGCATCCCTGTCGTGTTGATGAAGCCGGGACCGGAAGTCAACGAGCGGCTGTATCATGTACGAGTTCCAGAGGAAACCGGCATCCAGACTGTCGATTGACACTGTGACTGCATCGGAAGATCTTACAAGGACATTGTCAGCACCAGTCCACAGTGTATGTTCTGAATGCTTGAACTCACCTATTCTGGAGCCTCCTTGTCACGTCGAACTCGGCACTGTAATAGAAGGTTCCGCTACTCAGCAGCTTCTTCAGAGCCAGACACGGATGCTCCAGGAGATGCTCCCGGCGGCCGTGGCCATACCCATGCTCAAAGCCTTCATCATCAATGGTGTCCGTAGGATACGGATTGATCTCGTCGTTTAGCAGGTTGTCGTAATCGGAACTACTCAAGCAATCTGATCGATGTCTCAGCTCTTGAACAGGGCAAGTACTGGCAGCAGCACTAGCAGCAGCAGCAGATTGGACGCATAGACAAACTCACGGAACTCGACAGCCAATATCCTCTGAATGGTTTCCCCGGGCCTGACAGTGGCAACCTTGGAAGTGCCGCTCACCACGCACAGGAACACGTCGTTATTAACGGTGATTAGACCCAGTGTGCCATGCACAGACAGTGTACTCAAGGAGCGGAAGTCACTCAGCTCGGCCACCTCCAAGGCAGAGAATTCCACCATACATCGCGGTGGGACTGCGGACGTGCTTGACAATGAGACTTGAGATGCATTGCGAGAGCTGTTACTAACTGGCTCAGGTGTAGATGCGGGACTATGTCGAAATATCAGAACATGCGTGGACGTTGCTAGCGCAATGGCCTTTTGTGGCTGGTCCTTGATCAGCACTCGGATAGACATTATCCTGCTTCACCGCAGAAATCGCGGGGGAGTGGTCGTCCTTGCGCAGGGTTCGGCGACTGAATTCATCCTTCGTGGGTGTTGAAAGGTAAATGCAAGGTGTCAGCCTGAAGGTACAGTTCGTCAGATCCGCTGAGCGGTGATGTTCCGAGTCCGGAACAGCCCTACGGCCCTGCGGTCCCTATAAATAAACTTGGCAATCATGGGCTGTAAGATGAGGTATCTGCGACCATTTCGCTTCACGCACTCGAAGACTGAGCCATTGAAGCCATCGAGGTCACCTCTTGATTGATCTTGCATCAGGTGATGGGGCCTGCTCAAATAGGAGCTGTTACAGGATAAACATTTTCTTCAAAGCTACTCGTACTACTAGATTATCATACACGTGTACTGAACATGCTATACTCTCTCCGACCTGAACTCTTCGCACTTCTATGGCTTGGTCAAAAGAGTTTCTCCGCGACGTGCAAGGATACCGCGGCGACATCTTCTACAATCAGCGGAACGCATCAGGACCTGCCTGTCTGCATTCAGCCTACAGTACACTTAACGCCCATCACCACCATATTCGGGTGCAGGCACTGCCCCTTCGTGAGCGCACCCGGGAGCTCGTCTACGAATTCACCCTTGAACTTGCACTTAAGCCGACCGTACAACGGATTGTCCGGCATACAAACCGTTCTGATGGGGCCAGCATCCTTCTTTTTCATGTCGAAATAGATGGAAGTATATTTGTCGATCTTGACGTTGTAGTTGAAGCCACCGAGATTCTTGCTGACGAATTTAAGCTCGACTTTGCCTTTAGGCTTTATGCAGGGGTTTTTGGCGGTGCAGGCTTGCGGGAGGCTGAGGACGGAGTGCGCGCTGAGAGCGAGGAGGGTGAGGGGAGTGAGGAGCTGCAT
Source organism: Coniosporium apollinis CBS 100218 (assembly GCF_000281105.1). Taxonomy (NCBI): domain Eukaryota; kingdom Fungi; phylum Ascomycota; class Dothideomycetes; genus Coniosporium; species Coniosporium apollinis. The sequence continues at coordinate 57,699 of NW_006913291.1, forward strand.
AACTATTTGTGGAGGGCTGATGTGTGGGGTTGATGCTATAGATCTCTGAAATGAAAATGCAGAGAAGCGGTGCTATAAATTAATATTGGGGAACAAAGCGCTAGGCACGATGATAGGCTATTGTGTTGATGGCCTTTGGAGGACAAGCTGAGCTCTGTCAATGCCGTCAAAGACAATACGTGAAAGACTCTTTGAGAGAACAATAGTATGCTTCATACATAAAGGCAGCGGCTCAAAGGGAACTGGAGCGGAGCCAGAATCGTGGTTGGGAGGTGCTCCAGAGATCATGACACGACCGTCAGCTCCGGCGCCCGGGATATATCCACGCGACGGATGCAAGGCGCTGGCTGATGGTCGTAAGCAGAACTTTATTGATCCTGAACAGAGCATGGGCTTGAGAGCAGAAGGAAAGCAGATAGCCATGATATACGGGTATGCGCGAAAACAAATATGCCACTATGCAACCAGTGCAAACCACTCGTCATTAAGAGTCCAGACGCCGGGACCCACGACGAGAACACCTCCAATTGAGCCTGATCGTTGTGGTACGACCACCCGCCGCGCAATGCAATGCAATGCAAACAAGGCTGTTTCAAATATGACAGCCAAAACTATCCAGATAGCGAAACACAAACGGCCTCATCGATAGTCATGACTTCTCCTCCGCGGATCGTTACTGTTGTGGATGATGACTCTCTCCCTGGTGGTCCTATACTCGGGCTCCGCGTCGTGATAGCTTCTTCTGTCTCTGCTCCTGCTTCGTTCGCGCCTCACATAACGCGGCTCGGGCGGCGGCTGTGGCGCATTGATATACCGATATTCGTACCTGTCTCCGTGGCTACTCGACGGCGCGGGCGAGTATGCCCTCCGCTCTCTTCGATACTCCCGCTCGCGATAGTACGATCCACGATCAGAGTGGCTCGTCACACTGCTGGCCGGACTAACATGTACGTACTGCGGCTGCGGCTGCGGCTGCAGCGCAGGAGCGGGCGGTGGAGGAGGGACTACGAATACAGGTGGCGGAGTAGGTGGTTTGACGAAGACGGGCGCGGGTGCGGGCGCCGGTACGAGGAGTGGAGGAGGCTGAGCTGGCACAGCGATCACAGAGACGCGTGACGGGCGATGCTCTTGTATCACTGTTCGCGAAACTCGGGTTGAGCGTCGGCGCGATGATGGGGAGGGCGAGCGGTGGCGTATGCGCGCGGGGACTACGACGTCTTCCTCTCGGTCTTCTCGGACTTTGATGAGGCACATGGAAGATGGGTGGCACACTTTTGCCTGACGGGAAGCGGTGGGAGGGAATGTAAGAGTTCTAGTCGGGCAACGAAGGCTTTCTGGTACTTGGAAAAAGGTGTTGTGGATTAGATGTTGGTTGAAGATGAGTACAATACCTGGCTAAGATGTAGTCCTCAGTAAGCTAGAGGCGCGGCGCAACTGTTGAGTGAGCGAGCGAGGGAGCCACGGAGCATGACTTCGGGTGGTCAAAAGCGCCGGCTGACGGTCCCCAGCAAGTGACTGGGGGCGCATGCGGGTTCATGCAGTGCGAGGTCATGATCGGAGAGGGCTCTTTTCAGGTTGCGGATAGATCAAGGGAATGACAACTGGAACCAAGATTGGGCTATGCAGGTCGCCGTCGAGCCATAGGGCAGTTCGCATTGCGGTGTCGCATAAAAAGCCGATTCACAGCACCTTTTTACGGGCTTTTGATGCTCGTCACTGACCTTCGTCAACCACCATCCAGTCCTCAGACACGTTGCGCCAAGTGGATTTTCGTGCAATAGAGTAGGCAGCGATGCACTGAGAAGCCAACAAGGGGCAGACTGAACCGCTACATGGCTGCTCCAATGCAACTCATATTAAACTGATTACTGAAACCGAGCACTTTTAGAAGAGCCGACCGCTAGACGAACCCCAGAAAACTCCCATCGTAGCCAAGGTATCATAACGCTGAAAGACCGAGGAAGAATCAAGCTGCCACCAGCTTGCACAGAAGAGATCTGCCCGCTCACTTCTTCCCAAGCTTCCCAAAGAACTCCTTCCCCTTCTCCATCAAGCCCTTGCCTTCCTCAGGGCTCTTCTCCCTCTTAGCCTCCCGCGACCGTCGCTGTTCCTCGCTCGGCTTCGTCACGTTCGCCGCACCGCCCCGTCCGTAATGGAACACCCCCTCCGGCTCGCGCTGCACTGGAGCTTCCACGTCTTGAGCGGCTCTCGCGACTTCGGGACGTTGCGGATCGTTCTTGGCAATGTTACCGGTGCCGCCGCGGCCAGTGGTGTAGTGGTCCGACTTGAGGGTCGGAGTGACGAGGTCTTCGGGGGTGGTGAAGCTTTCGCGACGCGGTTTGGCGATGTTACCTGTGCGAGCGACTGGTCAGTGACTGAGGCTCTCCTCCACTGAACGCCAGCGAGGTAGGAAATCATCTAGTCATGCGCTGCCGGGCCGGATCGCTATGCCAGGGAACCAAGATGTAGCTCTGAAGAGCTGCTGATGCAGGAGACGGTGACGCCTTCAAGGCTCGTGAACGCGCGCATCCACTTTGCACGCAAGCTCCGCGCAGCACTCTTGACTCACACTACCGCCATGTAACGACTGTACAGTTGGGAAGCTTACCTGCACCTCCGCGACCATGAGACATGATGCGGCCAAGGGATTCGGAGGGACGCGATTCCGACATGTTGTCGATTGAGGTCGTTGGGCCTCTAACTTGGATCCTTACGGTGGTGGCTGTCGCAGAGATGAAAATCGACCAAGCTCAGAGAGGTTCAACTCCGATAAGGAACCGTGTTTGCGGCGAGTGTTCTCGCGAGGGCAAGACTACAACAAAGAAGTGCAGGACAGGGCCAAGTCAGTCCATGATATTCAAGGCCTCCGTCGCCGCATGCAGGGCGTGGCTGGTTGAGGGGCGTGTTTTTCAGGTGGTCAACGTGATCATTTTGGTTTCCATTCCTTGGGTTGCCTGCACGTGGGAGACTAGTTAGCACGCCTTGCTGGTGCCCAGAGGTGGAGAGTCCGCGAGCTTTCATTGAGAGGGTGACGCATAACGTAACAGATACAAAGTCCTGCCTTGGCGTGGGCGGCCTTGGTTAGCGGCGCCCTCATTGCTCGCGCCAGTTCGGTTGCAGCGAAGAGAGAGCGATGTGTCGCGTGGAATCAAGGGACGCGAACTTGGGAGCGGCGGTCAGTGTAAACAGTTCAACTGCTCCGTCCTGGTCGGAGGCTGAGGAGTGCTCGAAGTTGTTGCTCCGTCGTCCGTGGAGACGTCGCCCGCCGGAAGCCTGTCTGAACTGAGCACGAATCGCTGCGGTCTCCCCCATCACCCCGCTGTTAAGATTGATCAGAGCAGTCGCAACCGGAAGCGCCATATTGCGAACAGTGAACAGCAAGAGCAGGCCTGAAGTAAGATTCGGGTGTCGCACACTGAAGCAATTGGTGGACGCATCCGATAGACGCACGATGATCGCCATGTGCATAATTGGGGTAATCTCCACCACGGTGCATATCATAAACAGCAGCACCCTCCTCTACGATACAAGTAGCCTACAATCATGACCAACTTCTAAAACGCCTTCCATCCCTAACCCGAGCGAGCGCTTCGACAACGGAGAGATACAGAAATTGTCGCCAGTCCATCTAACGAGTGCGCCCGGTGTGCCGGCCGTAAAACCAGGAACACCTTCTAAAGCCAATGACCCCGCTGTCGTGAAACGATCCATCTATCGAGACGCCGCCCGTTCTATCCCATAAACAATAGAAGTACAGTGGAGAAATATTCAAGAAAGGAGTGATCGTGCTGGACTTGATGGCCCATGCTGTGTGGTGTCGAAGCTGCAGAGAGATCGAGAACGACTGAATGCTCCTCCACCAATGTCAAACGGCGCGTAAAACCGTGCCGCTGAGGTCGTAAAGATGCGCCAGCTCCCGGGATAGGCGTCGCTCTTATTGAGTCGCATGTGTGAAGAGGCAGCTGAAGATTTCACCGACCTTCGGAGACATTAGCTACCGCTCCGCAACGCATAGCCAGCAGACAAGGGCTCTTACCATAAGGATCACGACCGGTCTCCGGCCAGCCATCGTCACCGTAAAGCTTGACTGGGGCTGAGGTGTTGCCGGGCTTGTAGGCAGCAGCGCGAAAAGTGGTACCTTGCGAAGACATGTTGCTTTGTGGAGAGATATGGCGTCTTTGGTGGGTCCTTAAATGGTGAAGTGGTTTGGGTTTGAGCTGAAATGGGGTTGTGTGGTTGATAAAGGTGGACAGGTGTCAAGGCTGGATTTGAGGTATTTCAAAAGTGGGCGCGAGGACTCTTAACATACTCGTACACAGCCATGCAAAATTTTTGAGGCCATGCAAACTTTTCATCGGACTGGGCGGCCGCAGATGGGGCGAAAGGTAGGCAACTTTCTTCGAAAGCCTCACCAACGTCGCTTTGCAATCAACGGGCACAGATGCTGACGAAATCACTCAGTTGCTACCTTCGCCTTTCCATGCGTCGGTGAGGAATGGTGGACCTTTAAGATCCGGCAGCATCGTAAACAGGCCGCGCGGTGCAAAATGTTTGCGTGGCTCAGCCACCAAGGACATTCGTCAGTCAAACTGGTCTGTAAGCAGGGCCACGATTGGAAAAGAATGTCAGGCTTTCTGCCGCAGCGGCTTCCAGAAGGTCTGGTTGAAATTGGCGCCCCGGCTTTGCCGCCACGGTCTTTGGTGTATCCTTCCTGTGGTTTCGGGCGAACCGTTGAGGGCCAGTGGCGAGGCCGAGCCCCTGGTTTGTTGCAGCCTGATCCCATTGAGAGGAGTGCTCAGTAAGCGGATGGTTCATAAGGTACGTGGGGAGCGCGTGATTCACGAGACGTTTCAAGGCGGCGGCACTGCCACTCAAGGCGGCTGACACCTGGGCTTCTGGGCAGTGTCAGCGGCATGACATACGTACATAGCCTTATCGTACGCAGGTATACACATGACGCAAGAACCTTAGACAGGTACCCTCCTACTGGTATTGGCTTGCAGTGCGACGGGAAGCAAAATGATTGTCTGCGAGTTGTCCACTAAGCATGATATGCCCTACGTTGCACCCATTTGCAAATTCTATCTGGAGAAAACAGCCCTCGAAACGCTCCACTCTGTAGTCTCGAGCGCAATGGAAACCCACAAGGTGACCCAGCAACAATTTTTCGAATGCTGCGCCCTGCCAGAATCGGTTGCCTCCTCTCCCCAAGGATTTAGGCAAACACTGGGCTCGGTGAGCGCCCTGTGTTTGAAGCCAACACCTGATCCCAGCTGCGCGCCGCCGCCTACATAGGACACTCCGGACGTCCAGTTAGCAGCACGTCATCATGTGGGTTGAGCTGGATGCCCGTGAGGTCTGTGTTTGATGGCACGAAAAGGCGTTTGATGGAAGCCTTACGCGGCCTTCTGCGTCGAAGTACTCGTACGAGCCGAGGGCTTGTAGTCCTGCAGCTGCGCTGCGGCGGCGCTGCGGCTGCGCTGCGGCTGCGATGCACCTGCCCTGACAGGTACATAAATCACTTGCCTCACCATAGATACCTCTGCGAATCACACGACTCTCAAGCTGTGGTTGAGGACATGCATGCTGCTACCCGCGGTCCCTGCGGTCGAAGGCTCATGGAAGGCAACTGCGCGACATCACCCAGCGCAGGTGCAGAAGCTTGGGTCTCGTCCGGCGCCAGATCCGTGGATGGTCCCTTGGTCTCACGCCTCCCCGTGGCCTTGCACGAGCGATCGAGGTTCTGCTAGTTCCATGTCTACCTTACGGCAAGACGTGAGCAAACCCCAACTGCTGAGCACCTTGCTCGAGCGATTGCGCCGCTCAAGCACAAGACAGATTGCTTTCCTGCCTCAAGATGGCCTTTGACTGATGCCTGAAGCACTACAGCGCACTCGGAATTGACCAGTCGGACACGTCGGAAAGCTGAAGCTGGCAGGCGGCTGGGCCGATCCCCCCGGACCCGAACGAGCCGTTGGCAGAACGCCAGCTCCACGCCCAGCTCGCCCGCATCCATACTGTACCTAACGTTACCCTACCTACCAAGGTAGAGCTTGCAGCCTCCCTTCCGAGCCCTCAACTCCTTCTAGTCTGGCCGCTCATCTTCGTCCACTCCGCTGCGCTTGTTCTGCGACGTTTCCGCGAAGCCGATTCGCGCTGTACAGTAATCCACCCTTCGCAAGCACCTGAGCCCCCAGCAACATGCGCTTCTCCGCATTGGCCCTTGCCGCCTGCTTCGGCGCTCTCGCAGTCGCCCAAAGCACAAGCATCGCCGACCTGCCAGTGTGCGCTGTAAGTCTATAGGGCCTCTTGTCCGCTACACCGCCGAGTGCTTTCACCGCGCACACTCTCCAAGGTTGAACTCACAACATTGATCAGGAGCTGACTGAACCTCCAGCGAAACTGCGTCGGCAGTAACCTAGGCGGCTGCAACCCCATCGATGTGCGGTGCATATGCTCCAATACAGACTACATCAGCGGCCTGTCGTGCTGTGTTCTGAACTCCTGCTCTCCCGAGGATCAGCAGCGTGAGTCTAGCTGCCGCTTCTTCAAAATGCTGAGCTGACGTCTGCTGTGTTAGGCACTATTGACTTCGCAGTCGGCATCTGCAGAACAGCCCAAATACAGGTCCCCACCCGAGCCTCCTGTCCTGGCGCCTCATCCACAGCTAGCTCGAGCGCACCGAGTGCGTCAAGTTCGGCATCCAGCGCCGCTTCCTCTGTAGCCTCGTCAGTTTCGTCTTCAGTGGCATCCCAAGCAGCTTCCGGGACGTCAACCGCCGCATCTGCAGCGCAGGCTACAACAAACGCGGCGTCACATAACATAGGATCTGGACTGGGGGCCGGGCTTGCTGTTGCTGGGCTGGTCGTGTTGTTGTAAATAGGCGGATGCGGACAAAGACTATACAAGGAAGATGTCTTGGTTCTGAATGCTCAAGCGCGCTCTAACGTTTGTAATTTAGCTAGTATTTTTCACCTGCAGATAGTTGCTTTATTCTTATATCTACGGCTTCTCTGCCGTCTCGGCTTTTGTTCGGCCCAGTTCTTCTCCCAGACCCTTCCTGACATGCGCCGACTTGAAATTGACAGCTCATGCACATATCTGTACCCACAAGCGCCTTTTGCACGGTTAGAACTCTCTTTTCGCACATCTCTTGTACTTATGTCCACAAATGACCAGTGACGATTCGTTACTGACTTGCAACGCGACCGCTGGCCGCCAAGTCTTCTCTTCGACGTCCGTCCAACAGGTCCCATGAGATATTAGGCGCCGTAACGCGAAAGAAGCTGACCAGAAACTTGCCATTGTTGGAACAATGTCCAATTTCAAGAGGGCTCCCGTATCCGGCGGACTCCCACGCAACCATGTCCTGGCCTCGCTGCGCTCGACGCAGCTAGTCGACTCAAAGCCACTACTCCCGGCAGGTATGGTGCCTCGAGCTCTTATTGGCGCCGTATTCTGATGGTGCCAGAACTCATCTCTACCATCCTTGACTTCCTTCCCGTCGCCGACCTCTTCCGCTTTGCCCGCACCTCCAGGCGTATGCAGGAAATGGTGTACGATGACACACGATGGATACAAAGATTGAAGAGCATGGGATGCTGGAATGAGGCAGAAGCGCGGCAGCGGTTTGAGGAGTCTATGAGGAGGAAGCAGGAAGCGCAAAGGGCTAGGGAAGCGGAGGAAGCGCGAAGAACGGGTGTTGGGCTGAATGGTAGCGTGAATGGCATTGCTGGCGGTGGGGATGGGACTAGGAAGACAAGTTCCACTCTGTTTGATGCTGGTGTCGAGGAAGAGAGACACCGGAGATCACTTGAGAGATCTGGGAGACCGCGCAACGGGACGCTGCAGGATGGGTTTGACGCTATGACGCTTGGATCGAGTGATGGAGACGGGGCGCGTCAGGATCCGATGCAAGCGCTGGGTGTAGTCAAGAGGGCACGCTCGATCCGGGGCTATGCACGGCAAGAGTACGGCAAGATTTACGGGGCTTTGGCGCCATACTACCTTGATCTGGCGCGGTCAAGGAGCCATACAGACCCGGTTCTGTTTCAAGTATACCGGGACCCCGAACAGCAGGCAAGGATGCTGGCGCAGCTGAAGATCTTCGCTAAGAGTGATTTTGCGCTTGGATGGCATGAGCGAGAAGAGAAGCTCAACTCGATAATGGGCGTGTTTGAGAACGCTGTTCTTCGAGAGTTCGAGCAGGGCTACGAATCGAAAGACGTGGACGGCCGAATGAGGAGATACGCACACATTCTCGTAACCCTGAACGGCGGCGCTGCTGCGGTCGATGTTTTCATACACTATCACCCTCTAATGCTCGAAAAGGACAAGTTGGGCAACCCCTTGGACTGCTTAGAAGGTGCGTCATTAGGAACAGTGTCTCTCCAACACTCGGAAGGCTTCTTTCGCCGCCTCGCTGGAGCGATAAACGAGCAGGTCTCGGTCGTGGACCGTGTCTTTCCACCTTCTACCGACGTCATCTTGCCTCTGCTGGATCGTGTTGGAGAAGACATCATCTCAGAGTATGTCACTGCATTGTTCGATGAGGCTCATGAACGGAACATCGAGTCATACCTCAAAGCAGTGTCCGGGGTGTTTGAGCAGAGTCTGCAGTTCGCAAGGTCCATTGAACCCACGAAAGACTCCGCGCCAGACTTTACCGACGAGGTTACTCGGATCGTTGCACGCAGCATTGAACCGCACGTGGATCTTTATCTGCAAGAGGAGCTCGATTTTTTCAAGCGAAGATCGGATGCCGAAGTTACCCAATGGGAGAAGCGGCTTTTCGATGAAGAGGCATCCACGGAGTCGTTCTTCATGTCCAACGTCAACCGTCAAGCCGTTAAACGCGACTTCTTGACCTCGTTCAAGAAAGTCGTCATGCTCCCAGTCAATGTTCTACCAGCGAATCCCTTCGCTGCAGCCAAGGCCACAGTCACGCAGCCAGCTACTAATGGCAGCTCTCTGGACATCATATCGCGTCCTACAACACCCCTCCCCACGGATAGATCTGTCACTCCTCGCCCAGAAGCCCCTACGACTGAGCTAGCGGCCAAAGCCGCCATCATGAACTCTCGCCTCGAAGGCATCAGATCATTGTTCAGCATCGAGGTTGCTCTGAACCTTATCCACACGGCGAAGTCCAGCTTGGAGCGCGTAGCAAATTTCGTCCAGCTCGGCGGGCAGTCCAGCGAAGAGGCCAAGGAGCAATGCGAAGCCATCTTCGTGCAACTGCTTCAGGTGCTCGGAACGCGCCACATCAAGACCGGGTTTGACAAAGCGGTGACCCACCTCTCCACGTACAATCCTCGTGAGGTTGGAGAGCACAGCCAATCGGGCGTTGAGCCGCTGGTCACGTTCTTGGAGTTGGTGAATGTAGGCGACCTTATACAGCAGATGGTTGACGTCTTCTACATGCAGGAAATGGTCTACGCAAAATTGACTGATCGCGACGACTTCCTCAGCCCAGCAATCAAGGAGAAGAAGCGCTTTGAGCAGATGCTCGATGAGCGCGTAGCGGCTGGGCTCAACAAGGGCATCGATGTGCTCATGGACGAGGTCGAGTATATCTGCGCGACGACGCAGCTGCCAACGGACTTCAACCCTAGCGTCTCTGGAGATGTCTTCCAGCAAGTCGTCGATATCGGCCCAACGTCGACAGCAACGCGGGTGGTTGAAGTCGTCTCCAGCCACACGAGTATGCTGGTAGGAAGCACCGACAAGAATGTGCTGGATGTGTTCAATCAGGAGGTTGGGCTGCGCCTCTTCACTGCGCTGTGCAAGCATCTCAAGCGGCAGCGCATCAGTGTCGACGGCGCGATCAAGCTTATCAGGTTGGGTTTCTTCATCTCGATCAAGCTGTGCTTCGTCTAACAGGTCGTCGTAGTGACACCAACACCTACCATGCCTACATCTCGACTCTGCGCAACAAGTCGCTGACGCAGTATTTTGCGGCGTTGCGGGAGCTGTCGCAGATATACCTGATTTCAGCTGACCATGCCAAGGATATAGCGACGATTATCGCGGATTCGGACCGCTACTATGGCATCTTTAGAGCGGAAGAGGTGTATGAGTTTGCAGAGAGGCGAGCGGATTGGTTCGTTGTGAAGAGGGAGGTCGAGAGGGCCATGTATGGGTTTGGGTGTTGTGTGATGTGAGGACTGGGTTGCAAGTCAAAGCATGGGCCAGTTACAGGAGCCGTCTGAAACGAATACGGCGGGCGTATCGACAGGGTTGAGCCGTCAAGGCCCGCCGCGTTCCCTTCAACGAGCCCTTGGTCATCAGGACCGCTACAATTGCCGCCTCTGAAAGTACGATGGCGGTGTTTGCCAGCGCCGAAGCGATACGTATAACGATTGCTTAGTTCGTAGAGTCCAAGCCACACATAGCGAGGACGACATTGTCCGAAGCCTCCTCCGCATTCACGTCCCCAACGTATCCAAGCCATCCTTCGCCCACAGCAGCATAAACAACTGGACTCTGCTGGAGGTGTCCCACCGGTTCGTTGACAAAGACATGGCTTTGAGTCCACGACCCAGTATTGGGGAGATATAATGCGGTATCCGCGTTTACCTAAACCCGTATGTTAGTAAGTATAGAGACCTAATAAAGCCGTATTCAACTAAGGGTACTAAGTACTTATAGCCTACAGGATAGGAGAAGAGCTTAGTCAACTATTTAGGAATTTATAAGACTATACATCAGCAAATCTTTTGATGCCTCGGGAAAATCGAAAACCCTCCGAGCGCTCGCGAGCCCCTCGCGCACGGACCATCTTGTCCAAATCGTCCAAATCGTCCAAATCGTCCAAATCGTCCAAATCGTCCAAATTATCCAAAATGTCCAAAATATCTAAATCGTCTAAAACGTCTAAAACGATAGGCTACTTAGTAAGCAGCTTAGTAAGTAGATTTTTTTGGAGTTCCTATTTTCGCTTAACTTTTACCTCCTAGTAAAAAGAGATATAATATCTACGAATTTAAAAAGTAAGCGGATAATAATTAGTTTTATTAAAAGTTTACCCTCTAAACTAGCTCTATTATATAGCCGCTATATACCACTAGTTAAATTAGACTTAAAGCTTTTTTCAATTTTTTAAGCTGCTGACTAAGCATGCCAAGCCCTGCTAAGCCTATACCTCTGGACGTTTTGGACGTTTTGGACAATTTGGACGATTTGAACGATTTGGACGATTCGGACGTCCAAAGCGCCTCAAGCGCTCGGGGCGCTCGGACACGCTCGCGAGCCCCTTAGTAGGGGTAAGAGTCGCTTGGAGCCTCGGAGCGCTTGGAGGGCCCTCGGAGCGCTCGGAGGGGCTCCGAGGGGAAAAAAAGATTTGCTGATGTAATAGTAATAAAGTAGCCTTCTATCTACCCTTCTAATGCTAGAAGAGTATAGTTATATCTCACGCCGCTAGGATTTGTTTAATATAGTTATAGGAAAGACAGCACGGATATTAGTAGTTAGCTATATATAAGCGCAGCAAGGCCGGGGGGTTTAGGGGGAACCCCCTATAAAAAGGAAGTTGGAAGGCGGGTAAGGCAACTACCTTAGTTGCTTCGCTCCTATTAACGGAAGATTAGGGCCGCTGCTACGTCGCTTTGCTCCTCGCAGGCGGGAAAGAGGGTATAGATAGGTTGCCTTGCAAAAGGTTAATGTCGCCTTCGGCGAAAGGTCGAGGCCGCCGCTGCGTCGCTCCGCTCCTCGCAGGCGGCCGGCAAACAACAAGAAAACTGCCTTCTGGCTACACATTGGGGTCAGAAACATCTTATGGATCTGCCTCACGCGCCGGTTGAGATGAACGTCTGTCCGATGGTAATCGCCATACCGCCAAGGCAAGCTCCAGCCATCGCGGAAGAAGGCTTCCATCTTCGGGCGGCTCATGAAGCTGCTGAACATACATCCAAAGACAACAATGCCGCCCCTGCGGGTATACTCGACCACCCGAGCGAGCACGGCCGAGTGTTTTGGTTCTGCGAGGCCGGCGTCGGTAGCAAGGATGGCCTGGGGCGTGTTGTTTGTCAGGTAGCGGAGTGCTGCGTCGGGTTTGGAGGCTCGTTGCAGAGTAGCTTCCTCGGCGAGCATATTGATGAGACGCGAGTACATTTCATCAAACCACTCCTTGTTGTCAAGTGATAGAAGGAAGATGCGAGGCTTCTCAGGCCTCAGATTGGCCATCTCGAGGTGCTAGTAGTGTTCCTCTAGAGTTGTCAGCGACCTGCTACGACGAGCAATATTTGTAGCTGCTAAGCTGAATCAAGCACGACAACTTGAACCATTTTGTCAATACTTGCCCTGTTCACCACGGTTTAAATGCCCTTTTCAAGGGTCAAGAGAGGATGTCCGCTGTGTTCTGACAGGTTTACTCTACAACATATCAGCTTGATGCCCTGTAGGTGTCGTGGGTGTAACAGCTGAGAGAGATCGGCAGTACAGTGTCAACCGTATCCAGGTGCTAATCGAACTTTGAAACTGCCGGGATCGAGTACATATTCCGCTTGGAGCCCAAGGAGAGAAGTATGTGTATACCGAACGTCGATATCACGTGACATTGAGAGCTGTGACATTTGTAATCGTACTCGACAACCTGTGAGCTGATGACCATCCACCACAAGCAACAACCTCAAAGATGCCTCCAGCTTGTATACACACACACATGCATGTATATGCCTAACTTCCAGTACAAGCAATCGCGTTGGGCTCCTGTATCTATTTCCAGCCTCCAGTCTATGCGCCAAGTGTATTTACGAAGCCTAGTGCGGTGCTGAAGACGGTGCGCCCAAGCTCCATGCAGGTGGCTTGCCTTTCAGCTCCGGTCCTCAGGTCTCTCGCCTTTGCTCGAGGGGAGGCTCTCCATGTCTTCTGTTTCTTTAGCTGCCGCTCTCTGCCTATATACACATTGACTGGTCTGAAGACTATCTGAATTGAACTTCTTCATCTTGCTCATCGCTGTGCTTCGTGCTTCGTACTCCTATTCTATCACCGGAAGCGCTCCAATACCACCGCGAGCGTGATTCGAGGCTATCATGTGTGTGACTTGATCAGTCACCCAGTATGCAACAAGCGTACGGTAGCGCAGGACAAGGTCCGTATCAACAAGCGGGCGGCCCGCCGAACTTTGATCAACAACCACCGCAAACATATGGGTGTATGGCTCCCTCTTGACAATGAGAAGAAGCACCCGACTAACTCAGGACTCCTAGCAGCTCAAGGCTATCCCTCGGCACCAGCACCCTACATACCCACATCCTCCCCCCATATGAACCAAACACAATGGGCTACGAACAACCAAGCAGCGCCTCAGCAATGGGCCCAGCAGGCCCCTGGGCCGAGCTATGGGGCACCAGCCCAGAATGCTGGCTACCAGCAGCCTGGCCACCAAGGAGCGTACTTCCAGCAGCCTAGTATACAGACGAGTTCTCCAGCTATGCATCAACAACAATCGTACAATCCCGCTGCGCCTCCCCCACCTTCTGCTACCCCGGGAGGGTCTTATTTCCCTCCAGCTCCAGGCCGCACAAACTCCGGTTCCTTCCCACCAACACCGGGAAACGTGATTACAACTTCTCCACCACCTGTGTGGAGCCCAAATGAGCAGCAACCGGCCTATGTCCCACCTTCACTGTCTGGTCAAGGCGTTGCAGCTTACATCCCTTCCAATACAAACCCACTCCCAGGTGTATACGTGCCTCCCCCACCGGATATTCCAGCATGGACACATGCCCAGACTGCCGGATTCTCCGGTCAGAACAAGAAATTCAGATACATGAAGCCGATCGTGCACCCAAGTTACCAAACAGCTGCTCAAGGTTACGGAGGCATGGTTGCTGATACGCCGCAAGCCCCGCAAGCTCCACCGCCAATGCCGCAGAACTACAATGTTGCTGCTCAGCATCAAATGCCGCCTCCGCCTCCACCGCAACAATACAATATGCCTGTCCTCCATTCGATGTTCCCTGTGCAGCAGCAGCAGCAGCAGCAGCAGCAGCAACAACAACAACAACAACAACAACAACAACAACAACACTTCCAGCAGTATCCACAGCAGCCTTTACCATCACAGCCTTTACCGCAACAACCAATGCCAAACCAGTTTCAGCAATCTCCGCCCCCGCCTCAGCCAGGTCAATCGCCACGGACTCAGCTGCAATACCCTCCACCAAACCCTCCACAACCCTTCGGCTCCCCCGGGATGGCGCAGCAACAGCCTCAAGCTTCGTTCCAATCTCAGCCGTACTCTACCTCTCAAACACCCGGACAAAACAGCTGGCAGGACCAAAGCCAATCAGATTTCGCGCGGCGGAGTTCGTATGGCAATCAACACGCACAAACCCAGCAACAGAACTTCCAGAATCCTCCTCCTTTTCACATGGCGCCGCAAGTTCCTCAGCCTTTCGAAGAAGCCGCGAGCGAGCAAGACCCGCACTTCCAACCTGTATCGCCGTTGCAGCAGAGAGCAAGCATAAGCCTTAGCCAGGCGACAGAGCAACGGGAGCGGCAGTCCTCTGTCGGTATATCACGAAAGCCGGTCCGCTCAAGCACCGTTTCCTCAATCGCCACGTTCGAAGCAACAAGTTCCAGTGGTGCCTCAGCTCTAGGTCGAGGAGGTCCTTCTGACTGGGAGCATTTCGGACCTGGAGAGGAACCGAACGAGCCAGCGGCGCGGAGCTCCACATCGGCAGCAAGACCTGTTTCACCTCAACAGCTTGATAGCTACGAACTCCCTTCACAGTCATCACCCCCTCTTGTGATGAGAAAACAGCAGGAATCTTCAGTCATGAACCTACCGGAAGAGAGCTGGCCGATGACGCCAGAACCAGCGCCGCTGAATGTTTCTCGCCCTCCTTCAACGTTTCAGCAGAGTGCGTCTGCGCCTCCTCTTCACGACAGGTCTCATCAGTACAGTCCAAGCATTGTCTCGATCGAGGCCCCAGATACAGGAAGCATACAAGTCCAATCGCCACAGCCGCCACTCACAACGACAAAATCCCCTTCGCCCATCTCTAGTGCTATACCCCAAGCATTGGTAGCTGAGCCCGTGCAATATATGCAGCAGCCACCTCAGCCAGCCGACCTGATACCGGACCTTGATCCGTGGTATACCGGCTCGCTTGAGCGGTATATAGCGATGCTTCGTCTTGAGGCGAACACGACTTCTGTGGAGGACAAGATCCGGATATTTACCCTATTCTTGAAAGCAGAGTCGCAAGTTAGGGGTATTGATCTTGCCGCGATGTTCCCGCCCATGCCTGCACCAGTGACTGTAACTGAAGTACCGCTACCGCAACCGGTGCAGGGATCGGGGTTGTCATCTGTGCCCAACACCACCCAAGACCTTCCGTACCGGCCCGCATTGACCTCGCCAGTTGCTTCTTCGGACTATGTCGTTGTTGAACAGATGGCTCAAGAAGAGTATAGTCCCGGTGGTAGGCCAACAATCTCAAGCCGGCTGACGAAAGGACAGGCCGCGCAATCGATGACAGACAGGCAGTCGCCTCAGCCTGAGAGGAGCATGCCTATCACTGGGGAAAAGCCACTTGGTAGTGGCGAGCGTCGACAAGACCAATCGATCTCAACTGAAGTTACTTCAGCAAGCTCTCCATACAAACCATTCAGGGGTAGTACCGTGCCAGCCGTGAGCGAGCCTGCGGCCCAGTCCGTCATCTTGACACCCACCACCAATGCATCAGGAGAAGACTTCCCAAGGGATGGGCCCGAGCAAGAACACAGCACAGCACAGCCAGCGTACAGGCCCTACATAGGCGGATCTTCAGAGGACATACCTCGGTTCGAAGCCGAACCAAGCGTTATCAGGCCATCTCCAAGCCACCTCACCTCCTCCAGCGCTCTACGGCGGAAATACGAAGAGATCTTTTTCGAGGAACCACCCGCTTCGAATAGCTTCTTTGGCAGGCCAGCGCCTGAGCAAACATCCATGCCGGAACAGACGTCAGATGCGATAAGACCCTATCCGTCGTCACCTAGCGTAACTCAGCGAGGCCCGCAGAATCCTTTCCCAGCAGATGATCTCATAACTGGTGGCCCCTTCGGGATTCAAACCAGCCAGGATCCCATTAGTGCTGTTAGAGCTCCATCGCCGGAACATGCTCCCATAACTGCGCCTTCACTTCACGATTCTGTCACCAACATACTCCTTGAGTCTCTTTCTTCCACCATCGTACAGAACCTACCACCCCATCCTCGCCTCAGCGTCATCAGCGCATCAGCCTCCCAGCTCACCTCAGACTACACCTACATCGCGTCCCTGACCTCGACCTGGGAAGCCGGTGCCGCCCAACTCCGCTCCCGTCTCGGATCCGAACGCCGCCAGCGCCTCGAAGAAACTGAAGCACGCAACGAAGAGCTCTACAACGACAACGAGATCGACTACGCGGAGATGAACCAGCTCGACGAGGATTTCCGCACCCAGGAAGCGACACGTGAAGCCAGAGAAGCAAAAGCCGAGTACCAAAGCTACGTCGACGGCGTCTTCGGCGTTGTCTTTGACCGGCTACGGCAGGAGCTTGGCACCCTCGTGTCCCTGTCCGTAGAAGTCGAGGCCATGCTCGCTGAGCAGGCCGTCGGCGGCATCGTGGCGCTTTCGCGCGCAGAAGAAGGGAAAGAGGCGCCGCCGCCGACGACAGCGCATGCCCTCGAGATCCTGTTGCTGCTCAACCAGAAGATCGAAGAACGCCACGCCAAGCTCGCAGCCGCGGTCGCGGATCGCGACAGGCGCTACAAGCGGACCGAGGTCGCGCCGCTGTATGCCGCGAAGAAGATCGCGCAGATGAAGCAGGCGGAGAGGCACTTTGAGCAGGTGGAGAAGCAGGCTGTGGTTAAAGCGACGGGCGAGAAGGAGTTGCGTGTTAGGAGACTTATGGAGGTTGTGGATGAGGCGGCCAGGAGGGGGGTGGGGGATAACCAGGATGATGGCGAGAGGATACTTGAGCTTGTGCGGGAGATGGGTGAGCAGGATGGAAGTGGGGCTGGCGCGGAATGGAAGGAGGCGCTGGAGCAGGCGAGGCTGGTGGGAAGGGCGCTGGCGGAGTCGTCTAAGGCACTGATGCGACATTTTCATACTGTGGAGGTGGAGACAAACAACGCGGAGTATGCATCTGAGGTTGCAAAGGCGAAGGCGGAGGGTGCGGACAACGATGCGTTTGCCAGGCTGGAGACTCAGAAGACGGCGGAGGATAAAAAGCTTGAGAAAGAATTCCAGTCAAGGATCAAGATGATCGATGAAGACCTCAAAGACGCAGAGAAGGTGATATCAGAGATGGAAGGGATGAAAGGAAATCACCGGATGCTGAAGGCGTTGGAGGATGCGAAGAGGAGGAATGGTGAGATCACCTGACGCACCGTCAGCGTTCTCTAGGCGTCACATGAGTACAAGGTTCTGCTACAGAGGATTCTGTTGGATACATCGGGCTGGGCAGCCTGCACTTGGTAACTCATAGTGACTTCAGCTACTTCTAATTAATCGACACCCTTGGTTTATGTAGATATTGTGCCATGCTGTTTGGATGCAAGAAGCCTTCGCTAGCAGGCTGTCAAGAGAAGGTCGGATCTTTGCTTGCAACTGCTCTGCAAGGAGCATGTAGTGGTTAACCAGAGGTGGAAGCTGCGCATCTTGTCTTCTAGCAAGTTCAGCGCTGATGAATCTCCATCGATAGGCCGTCATTGCCATTAAAACCTACGTCTCGGTCGTCCACAATTAGTGAGCGGACGTGTTGAAGGCTGTTGCGGCGCAAAGATGTTTTGCAGGTGGCCCAAAAGAAGACAATTCGACTATACGACAAGTCGCTCGTCATTCGTGGACGTCCTTAATGCTGAGGAGGTTAACACCCGTCAAGACGGCACTCCAGTTACCATCTTCGTTAGGGCAGGGGTTTCCGGTTTGAGGAGGAAATGGCATAGCCGGTGCGCTTAGGGATATAATATAGATGGCTATTTCCCGACCCTCAACGTCTTGATTTCGCCCTCAAGCATGCGGATCTCCGCTACGAAACCTGTCAGCATCATCCTTAAAAGATCATGCTGACATCCCTACGTAACGCGCCTCACGCACCGTTCTTGTCCTCCTTGATCTCCAGGCTTTCAAGCTTAAGCCACGACCAGTATATCGCTTGGTACGTCAGGAGGGCGCCGAGGAAGACTTTCGCGACTGGACGCCCGAATGACTGGTAGAATGCACGCTGCATGGCTCTTGTTAGCTGAGACTTCTCATCGACTCGAAGGGAACGGTTGAGGAGATGGGCGGTATACGTGGGGATTGCTCGGCGTAGGTGGTGTCGGAGGTTGGTAGGACGCGTTGGAGCTGTTGCGGATGGATTGGCGCACTACATGGCCTTGTCGTAGTCTCGGCGACTGAGACAGGCGAAAGAACAGAGGCATGCTGCCTAATAACCGAGTCATAGGCATACTGTGTCGTGTGAACTTGAAGCAACGTGGTCTCTGGGGGGCCACTGGTGGCTCAATCTTACAAAAGCTCGGGGAAGCCAAGACCTCCGCCGCGAAGCTCCACGATACCCCGTTCTTTTGCGCAACTCACTGTCGAAACCAACAACAGCGACAGTTACATATTCCACAGTTTAGAGCTTCCCCGGGCACTTCTGGCTATCGGCAGCCCTATCACTTGGCTTTGCGATTGCAGTCTCAATCCCGCAAATACCGCTTCCAACCACCTCCGCGACCCAGACCGAGGCCACGCAGCGCAATGGTATTTCAGCCCCTCCACTGTATTGCGTCTTGCACAGCCCCTAGGAATCCATAATGTAGTTTTCTATCAACTAACTGTCCCTCTTTGGCGCAGGCACAAACACCGCAACAGCGCCGCGCAAACGAGAAGTTCGCCAAAGCCGAGAACGCAAAGCGAGGGAAGCCGCAGAGCGCGCTCAAGAAGCAGGATATACAGAAGAGCCCGGTGGGCAAGATAGCTGTCGGTCAGTAAAGTTTACACTTTACCAGCGCGCTGCACTCTAGGCGGAGCGAAGAGGCATGGAGCGAAGAGTGAGGGCTGTGGAGAATGAACCACGCAACTGACAGGTGTCACTATACAGTTTTGCTCATATTTGTCGTATGCGGCGGAGTGGTCTTCGAGCTCCTTCGGCTATTCTTCTAGATCTCGATGACATGAGGGGTACACCAGCGTGACGAGAAAGGTTTTAGGTAGAAATCTGGTCGGTCGGCCGCGAACCTTGAATCAGGGTTGAGGGAAGGGCGGTGGAACTGGACAATGCATTGAGTGAGCGTTTTGGAGTTTGATGTTTGATGTTTGAAAGAAGCGTCTGCGATCAGTTCGATGCGTGCCGGTTATACCAGTTGCTATAGAGTCAATCAATGCTTCTTTCCGACGCCATGCTCGTTATGTGTCGGCTAGCTTCCACGCTTACAGCGGATGATGTTCTGAGTACTGGCCTGCCAAAACCACTGTGCTCAGTACAAATCACTTCCTAGTTGTCACTTTTAAATTGGATAACGTTATCACAAATTTTCATGTCACGTTTTGTCGATGATGCTGTGGGGGTTTACGATTTTTCTTCACTCGTCCGGGTGTTACGACCAGCGTAACTTACCTACCTATACCTATCTTTACCTACCCCGACCTAACTTGAAATGAACCTATGAAACACCTTTGGTAATCTAAAGGAATCCAAGTCTGAGCAAGCCGTTAACCATAGCGTCTGTTGACTCCTTCAGCGCTTTCTCCTCATCTTCCTTTTGATCGTGGACCGTTCGCCGCTTCGTCTCTGGAAGCGAGTTCGACGGCGTCTGAACCGCAACAGTGGCCTTGCTTACCCATTCCTTCGTTGGGCGTCGATAGAGGACGGGCGGTGTCGAGACCTTGACGAGTTTGCGCTCCACAGCAACGCCATACTCTACTTCAGAGTCCACCGAGGTGATGCTTGCCGCGTCGATGAGATCTGGTGAGAGAACAATAGGGTTGTCAAGAATGAGTTTTGCGGATACTGGACTCACTGGAGGGGCCTGATGAGAGGCTGTTTGAGCGGCTTCAGGTTGGGTCTGGACTCTCAGACCGCGAACATCGTTCAGAGGAAAGCGGGAGAGATATCCGCCAAGGTCGGCCGCAGTTAGAGGTATGACTTCCTCGACGAGATCCGCCGTCTTGGCCGCGGAAGCGGATATCCCCTTCTCTCGCAGTCGAAACCTCAGACAGTTCTCGCAGCACTTGTGTACGCAGAATTTGCACACAGAAGTGCTGAAGTGGAAGGTGGCGAGATGAGGAACAAGTCCTTCGGGTTTCTGCTTACGCTTCTCCGACTTGTTCCTGCGGAGGAGAAAGTCAGCGATACTTCTCTTGGCTTGCTGTGGACCGGCCTTCATGGTTCTCCTCCACAACATACCACATTCGCAGCAGACGAACCCGGTGGAGCGCTTGCTGCCAGGATGAGGTAGCGTCTGCTCCTCGATGCAGTCCGGGAGTATCTCGAGTATGTTGGAAAATACTTGAGTTCCTGCTTCCGCGGGCTTGTGACAACTGTCGCATATCAACAGACCCACAGGCTGTTGGGCGACAGGCACAAAGCTGTTCAGAACGCCGCAATTCTTGCAAGTCCACGATGATTCTTTCAGCTCTTGATAGGTGTGTGAGTGCATTTCTAGGGATGAACCGTCTGTTGCCATGTTGGGTGAACTGAAACGTTAGACCTGCTAACGGCTTCGGACTCTGGTGGATTGCTTGTTGCAGGTAGAGTAATCGGTGCAGATGGCAGCTTTGATGACGGTGTAGAAGTGAGCAAAGAGTTTCGGGCACAGCCTATGTTCTTCAATCACTACTCCGGAGAGAGACGATTGTGAGGAAGTTGACGGCCGAGCTGGCTACTGATATACTGGTGGTCGGACAGACAATGAACACGGGCAATTTCGGCGCTGTATTCGTGGACGCCCATTGTTCAGGGCCATTCCACCTGTGGGTGTCTTTTGTCGGGTCACAATGCCATTGACCTCGTGCTCGATAATGTACACCGAGCCAAAGGCACCACGTCTGTTCGAGAAATCAGCGCGAAGAATGAGCTCGTGTGAGAAATGGGCGAGCATACCTTGTCGCCGGTCAATCGGAGAGGCCGCCAGCGGTTAATCTCTCTCCTTGCTCGTCCCCCTGTGGCGGCCCGGCCGAGGGCCCTTGGGGAGGCGGCAGCACAGCAAGATTTGTAACGAGTGAACGAGCGCTAGGTTTGAAATGCTTACAATACTAAATGCCTCAACTACGGTGTGGGGAGAGATGATTGGAAGAGCTGCTAACCGTGTCAAGCGCTAAGTGACAGCCCCGCTGCCAGCAACAAAACAACAAAGGAAACTCATGGTGGAAGACAACAGTACTGTGGAAAGATTGATCATGTATCTAGAATGCAAGTACCGAGACTGGGTTTGACTAGGGGAGATCAATGTTTAAGGAACGAAAAATGAGACAGGCACATGTAATGACCACAAGCCGAGGGTAAGTGTGATATTGATACTACGAACTGAAGCACCCCAAAACGCCTTACCTATATCGCAAAAAACCCTTGACAAATTTCCACCCTGTTTTTTGGATTGCATCTCAGCACGCATTAACACCGATCCTGACAAAAAAGCCCTGCCTCAGGGTCTCTTTGAATGTGCCTCGAGCCACGATGACACCGATAAAGGCCTATCGGGGTACGATTGGGCCTTTGAGGTCGTGTGAGCACGACAGGGAGTTGGTTTGTGCGTATTCGGATCCCGCACAGCGTTGCTTCGTGCCACACATGGCTGGTGTGGCAATTCAGGAAGCGGCCTGTTAGTATAAGCATGTACCATAAGCGGAGGACTCCGCTCAGACGTACTCCTCTTCACCAGGGGACGATCTGTTTGTCTGATGGGGCGATGCTGGCCCTCTTCAAGTCGGCTCAGCTTCATCACCTCCTCTCTGCTCAGAAAGCGGAAGCGCTTGCACGATGTGCAAATAAGTTTCTTGCAGCTTGAACAGATGAGGTCCAGATAACCGAGAGACCTAGTCTCCACTTTAGCTGCTTTGCCCCTTATTTTGTCCCACGTCGACTGCGGCTTTACCTTGTAGGCCATTGAGAGGGCCGCCGCCGAAGACCATCCACAACCGCAGCAGATCCAGCCATGTGTGGGCTTCGAAGGAGGATTGAGCGGGAACTCAATTGTCCTAGATGTACCGAATGCGAGCATGCCTGACTCCATAGCGGTGCACGCGTCCGGGAGGTGGTCGCGTGGACAGCGCACCAGTCCAAGGGGATGCTGCTGTGACATCGTCGGGATGTTCAAGCTAGACACGAAGCAACATTGGTGGCAGACCCATTCGCTGCTTGCCAGTTCACTCTCCATTCTTGGGGTGTGAAACCCAGAGATCGACTTCATCTTGTAGGATGTGGGGTTGGTGTACTTGTTGATGGTGGTGGTGTTATATGTAGAAGCTTCGTCCAGCGAAGGCTACAAGTTGGTGGTGAGATTGACTGCGTACGACGGATTCTGCAGAATCAAATCTTCAGAATAAAAACTCAATCTACTTCTCCAGGTCACAGCGGGCAATCTGGAGCACGAACAGGAGACCGGAAAATGGATGGTACTTATACTTGAGGAATCTCACTCATCGACACTATCCATGGTAGAAGATCCAGTGACAATGTCAGTTCGCAGGCGACGGACAATGCCTTTGTTGGAGAACCAGATGAACAACGCTCGAACTGAAGGTTAATTATGCGTGCGCATCAATGACCAAGCGATTCTTTGAGAACGGGAAGCAACTTCCGAAGGATAAATAACGTGGTCCAAGATATTAAGAGCGAATAGCGATATGGTATGTTGTGTTCCGGAACGCTCGCTCCAGATACCGGCAGATCCGGCGGGAAGGTGGTTCCACACTGCACCACGCATATTCTGTGATGTGTAAACAAGTATGACCTTTGCTGAAACGCTGACAAAGAGATCGACGCACATTGTGACGAACAATGCAACAAAGCCACGAGATAGGAGGTGAGGATGCGGAGTGTGCATCACTGCATAGCGAAGTACCGGCAGCTGTCAAATAAGCGAACTGCCGGCTACCTTGTAGAAAGCCTTAGACATATGGGTGTTTTGGGGTGCCTCGGAAACTTCGGTAGTGAGGTCTATTTCTTCTACCGGCGTTACCGGGATACTGTTTCCTTTGAGCGGCAACTCGAAACGTTGACACGCCTTGCAGAAGCTGCTCAAGCAGTGCGAATACTGCTGGTGGGCGTAGTACAAGATACCTAGCCTGCCGTGCGGTGACATCCTAAGGTCCCGTCTTTCCGCTTGTCATATTCATCTAGAGCGGCCGTCATTGCCCAGCCGCATCCGCAGCAAATCCAACCGAGTAAAGTACGGCGATGTGCATTGATCGGGAGCTGGATTGCGTCGAGCTGATGCCACTGAACAACGTCGGAGGCGAACCAACTCTTGCTGCTGGCTGGCCTGTAACAATCGCGGCACTTGAGAACTCCAAGTGGGTGCTCTTCGGTCATTGCACCATGGTCAAGGAAGTTCGGCGCGGAGCAATTGCCGCAGAACCACATCGTGCCAAGTACGTCGTTTTTCTGCGCCCGAGTCAACCGCGGACAGATGAGTCGGCCAGGGATATCAGGAGTGGTAGTAATATTTGTGGTCGGAGGCTTTGACCTTGCAATAGAGATTGCGGCGACTATGAGGAAATCAAGCTGGACTGCGAGATGCTGTGCTGCTGGGTTGGAAAGCGGGATGCTACGGGGTTGAGTTAAGAAGCGACAAATGCTACTCTTATATGGTCTGTGGACGTAGAACACATATCTTACTCTGCCCAGTCAAACCACGCTACAATTTTACAGCTTGGTTTTATGAATAGGTGCTGTGGTACTAAGCTGGCGGACCATGTGGAAGAGAGTCAGTGGCTGTGAAATGCAGAGTTTGCATTGTACAGAACGAATGCTCTCCTGGTAGAAACTCTCCGGGATGAGAGCGAAGGTCGTGAAGCGGTCGCGTCTACGTCCTTGGTATAATGAAGAACGGACGAGGAACGAAGAACGGCTCGAACGATTGTGTATAATATTCATGCGGTTAGGTTATAGCTGCAGAGCCCAATTCACACAGTACATTTCGGTGAGGGAAGCATACCTACACAAGAGCGGGGAAAGGAACAACTGCGAGAGGAGAATCACCTGTCACAGATACAAGACTGGCTCAGGAGACTGATGAGTACACACCTGAACTCTTACAGCCGTTGAAAGCGGCATCTCAGCATTGTCTTTCTTGTCTGAGGAGTTCTGTGAGATATCTAGTGTCGCTTCATTCTTGCAGTCGACCATGTCTGAGCTGCTGACGCAGCGCCCTAGGAGAGGCTTTGTCGCGCCTTGTGCTCATTGCGGCTGATGCTCGGTGTTTCACTTCAGATTGCTGACCATCCAGGTTGCGACAGCGGCTGTGATACTAAAAACGTGCGCGCTGCTCGACACATCGGGAGCAGCAGGGACTTCTGCTTATTTCGTATGGTACGACACGCGGGGAAGTATGCGCTTGAGGAGATACTGAGTGCCTCGTGTAGAAGCTACCCGTCGACCATCATCAGCGGACCGAAACCCTCGATTCTTAACCAAATCAAGGGAAAAGCTTCCTCGCAACTTTGTCCACCCGTCCATCCGCCTCAAAATCCCGGCCTGTCCTCTTGAGATCCTCCCCCATCTTCTCCTCACCGCCGCCCTTCTTGGGTAGTTGCTCCTTCTTCGTTGGCCTCGGGTCAGATATCCACCACTCATGCTCGAGTACACCTCTAGCTGTAATCCGTTTACTAGGGTCAAGGGTCACCATCCGTCGCAACAGATCCACACCCTGCGGGCCAACGGTGCCAAAATTACCCAGCCATGTCGCTTTGTTAGGTATTGGATGTATAGCTGACGGCGCGGGGGGAACATAATTGTCTAGCTTGCTAACTCCGGGCCAGTTCTCCTCGAGGGGCGTGCCGCAGTTTTGGCAGATGTGGTCGATCTGGTCGATGTCGGTAGTGCCTGTCATCCATGGCTTGCGGAGAATGAGCTCGGCGAATACGGTGCCGACGGACCAGACGTCGATAGCGCCACTGTAATGTCTTGCTTTATACAACAGCTCTGGGGGTCTGTACCAACGGGTGATGACTTCGAAGGTCATTTTCTCGTAGGGATCTGCGAAAGATCTTGCCAGGCCGAAATCTGCAAGCTTCACCTCGCCGTCTTCGGCGATGAGGAGATTGTTGGGCTTGATGTCGCGGTGGAGCACGAAGTTTTGGTGGCAGAAATAAACCGCTCTTGACAGCATGACCATCCATGCTTTGATGTCCGCTAATCCGTAGTGCACGTTCTTCGGATCTCGGATCAGCATCTCCAGGTCCCCTCGTGGCAGAAACTCGAGGACTAAATTGAGTTGCAGATTTTTCGAGGTAAAGACGGCATGGAGGGCGATAATGTTCGGGTGAGACAGCTCCTGCAGAAACTTGATCTCGCGGATGGCGTCCATAGCCAAGCCGTCTTTGTAGTTGGCGTTTATCTTGATCTTTTTAATAGCCACAAGGGACGCCGGGTCGGACTTGAGGTGGCCTTTAAAGACGACAGCGTAAGTGCCTTCGCCGAGCTTCCTGCCTACAAATGTTGTGTCAGCAACATAGTTATACAACCGCAGCTGTCGTGCGGTATATTGGGAGCCAGAGGTCGATGTTAGAGTGCGCGCCTTGCGGCGTTAGGGCTTGTAAAGGATATACTAAAGCATGTTCTTTTAAAGAAAAAAAAGAGGCCGAGCATTTATTTTACCTTTTTCATAGCGGTTACGCGTTTCTTCATTGAGCTGCTCCGATAGGTCCGCTGTTGCAGTGGTAGTTGTGCTGGGCTTGCTGTTCGCGTTGTTGCTTAAGATGGTGAGAGCCTTCGCTTTGGCCACAACGGCTTTGTCGTTGGCCGAAGCTGCTATGTACTGTGCTGGCGAGAGCGCCATCGCCATCGCCCTGGCTGGGTATCGAGGAACAGTGAGGCAATTATAGCTGTGAGTAAGGTAATTCTGAGCAAGGAAAAGGTCTCACGAAGGTACCCGTGGAGACTATGAATTTAACATAGTCGTGCAACAAGTGCAGTCACACATAAGATAGCCGGATCGGAGAAGTTGTTCCCGCAGGCTTTGGAGGGCCTTAAAGGGCGCTGAGCGAATCTCTGTATCAGATCTCTCCGGTGTTTCGAAGTGAAGTGAAGTTCACAACATCGGCGTTTCCGCAAAGAGAAACCCGACGCCTTCAACTCCACATGACTTGGCGTCGACCACACGCGCGGGGGCTTCGATTGGTGACTCGCTTCAAGCGCGGTTTGGCGACAGACGACCATATATAAAAGTCGCAAGCCGCTTCCAGATCTACTGCACAATCACCATAGCCATGGCGGAAATCCCGAAACCAGCGAAGCGCGCCCTCTTCGCGAAGCCGGCCTGGACGAAGCCTACCTCAGATGCGAAGGCAGTTGAAGAAGGTGACATATTTGGCCGCGGAAGTCACTTGATCGAGGACATCATGGCGGACAAAGAACGTGTGAAGAGGGAGAAGCTTGCGCGTAAGCAGCGAAGGGAAAGCGAGGGGACCGATGGGAGGAAAAAGCGCAAGAGCTCGGACATGGAAGACGAGGATGGCAGCTGGGTGGTGGTCAAAAGGCCTGCCAGTCAGGAGCATGCAGGCGCTGAAAGGCGGCTTTCTGCTTCGAATCGTGGCGACGTCGCTGGTGGAGGCAGTAATCGACCCGACACTGCTGCAAGCAATTCTATTTCCCCAGAGAAAGCCGCTTCAACTTGCATGAGCACCCAGCCCATCTCCCGCGACAGATACATCACAAAGCCAACGAAGCATCCTCCCCCACAGTCTGCCGTGGTCGATCTACTCGACTCAGATGATGACGATGAAGCACACCTCTACTCGGTTTCGCCTGCGAAAACCGCAACCAATGGCACGACGAAAGCTTCCGTTCCGCGCTCGGAATCAGGACAGCGACCCGCCCAGCATGACTCCGACGAAGAACTCGACCCTTTCCTTCGCGAGCTCGCCGCCAAAGCTCGCGCCAGGCGGAGGGAAGCCGAAGCCGCCAAGATAGCGTCACCGGTGCGCCCAAATCCTTCGATCCAGCGTTCCTCAACCCAACCCTTATCCGCCGCCAACTCATTCGAGTTCAATGCACCGAATTCGACAGCCACAGACACAGATGGTCCCGTGATCCAGATCCTCATAACTTCCCGCATCAACAACGCAAGGCCCCTGCTAGTGAAACGCCGGCTCAAGCAACGCCTCCATGAAGTCCGGGACGCATGGTGCAAGCGAGAAGGTCTTCCTTCCGACGAAAGCGCCAGCATATTCCTCACCTTCCGTGGCCGAAGGCTTTACGACTCCACCACATGCAAAAGCCTCGGTATAGCGGTGGACGAGGATGGGGAAATCATCATGAGGAGTGGCAAGAGCCGAGGTGCAGATGGCCTCTGTGAGGGCAAGATCCACATGGAAGTCTGCAATCCGGAGGCGTTTGAGGAGATGAAGAGAGAGGCGGCTCAGAAGCTGAAGGCGAAGGTGCCGGAGGAGGAACCGTTGCCGACGCAGGAGAAGAAGGTGGAGGAGAAGTTGGTGAAGCTGGTTTTGAAGGCGAAGGGCCATGAAGACTTCAAACTCCGGGCGAAACCGGTAAGTCCCTGCAAGCTACTCTCCTACCGACACCGATGCATTTTTCGGGATACTGATTGGGGTGATAGACCTCTACATTTGAGGAGATTGCGAACGGGTTTCGTCGTAAACGAGTGGTTTTGGCGGATCAGCAAGTTTTTCTCACATGGGATGGCGAGCGCTTGTCACCCACGGCGAAGCTCGAAGACACAGAAATCGCAGATATGGATTCAATCGACGTACACATCAAGTAAGCTTTGTATGGCGTTCGGCTCGCGGCGTTGGAAGCAGTGTAGCCTGCAGCAATGGGGTTTGATTTGAACGTGGCACTTGGGTCGAGAAGCTCGTTCTTATACGCACAGAGATGCCCGCAATACATGACATTTACATCTTTGCCGTCCTGTTCCAATGACGACCACACATATTTCTATACTCGTCTTGGGCGTAGTTGACAGCCAATCGTCCACACATGAGGAGCGCCACCCCTTTTCTGAAAACAACTCACGTAGGAGATGGAAGAGACTCCGCATCGTCTTCGATGACTTCCGGTCCAAAGCATTCTCAAAACGGCGCTAAAAAAGAAAGAACTCTTGGATTCAGGCTTAGAAAGACAAGAGCTCGATGTTGATCCAGCCGCCGCCTTCGGTGCCCTTCCAGAATTCGGGCTCTCTCGCGGGAGCAGTGGGCCGTATAGGCCGCAGATGTGGTGACTGGGAGGGCCAAGTCTATACGGCACAGGTCCCAAAACGAAGGTTGACTTGGCGTGGAGGCACAGTTGAATCGGAGCTTCGGCGGTTTTCAAGGGGTCCACCCACTGACATGACCCTGAAATTCTTGGCAGGCACAACGCTGAAAAGCTCCAGGTGCAATCTCAAACACCCTTTACCTGCTGCAATCGATATTCACCATGGCCGACCTCGAGGGAAACGTGTCTGAGGACTCGTTTGAGTTCATTGACACGCCTGCTGCGCCCAGCCCTGAACCGCCAGCAGAAGACTATGGCGTGCGGACGACAACAGCAAGTCTATTGCAGAGACAACTGAAACCGCGGCACATGGGTAAACAAGCTGACGACTGCCACAGTACCCGGCCATCAAGAATGCTCCCCTTCCCGCCGACGGTGCCAGCAGTGAGACCTTCAGCAACTATCTCCTCATAGCCCTCCTCACCTTACTCCCACTGTACTGCTCCTGGAAGCTCGGCGGCGGCCTCAAAACATGGATACTCTTCGCCCTGATCATGGCGATTCCCATCCTTATGGCCTTTTGGACAATTGCTTCCAGCATGTCTCCGCGCAAGAACGAGAAAGCGAGATTGCCCGGCAAGCCCATCGAACACTACCTCACATTTCACTCCGAGGAAGACCGGGACAAGTACTACGGACGCAGCAAGATTCCAATGGAGACATTCCACGAGATGTACTTCGACGGGAAAGTCGACTTCAATGGTGACTGCCTCGATATCATGGAATACCGACATGATTGGGCGAGCTTTAGGTTCACGCTGTCGCTGTTCTGGTTCTTCCTGACCGGGATGATGCCAGAGGTTATCATGCATACAAGGTCGCAAGGTGCGTTCTCTCTCTCCGCTCAGCACCTCATTGAGCAGGACGGCAAGGCTAACCCACACACGACAGACGAAGAACAAGTCCGCGACCACTATGACCGCGGCGACGACTTCTACGGCTGGTTCCTCGGCCCGCGCATGATCTACACCTCGGGCATAATCTCCGACATCAACAAAGAAGAAACCCTCGAGCAACTCCAAGACAACAAGATGGCCGTCGTATGCGAAAAGATCCAACTCCAGCCCAACGAGTCCGTCCTCGACATCGGCTGCGGCTGGGGCACCCTCGCCAAGTTCGCCAGCACCAACTACGGCGCCCGCGCCACGGGCGTCACGCTCGGCCGCAACCAGACCGCCTGGGGCAATGCGGGCCTCAGAAAAGCCGGCGTCCCTGAGGAGCAGAGCAAGATTCTTTGTATGGACTACCGCGACATTCCTGTCCCGGAGGGTGGCTACGACAAGATCACCTGCCTTGAGATGGTCGAGCATGTAGGCGTGCGCCATCTTTCGACTTTCTTGCGCCAGGTGCATGACATGCTGGACGACGATGGTGTGTTCTTCTTGCAGTATGCCGGGCTCAGGAAGAGCTGGCAGTATGAGGATCTTATATGGGGTCTTTTCATGAACAAGTATATCTTTCCTGGCGCGGACGCGAGCACGCCGCTCGGCTGGTTTGTGGACAAGCTTGAGGGCGCTGGATTCGAGGTTAAGAGCATTGACACCATCGGCGTGCATTATTCCGCGACGCTGTGGAGGTGGTATAGGAATTGGATGGCGAATAAGGAAAAGGTGGTTGCCAAGTATGGCAACAGGTGGTTCAGGGTGAGCGGTGTCATACGTTTCGTCCCCTTGCAATCTTCTAACATCATCCAGATATGGGAGTTCTTCTTGGCATATTCGACCATCATCTCAAGGCAGGGGAGTGCTACGTGTTTCCAGATCACGTTGGTCAAGAATATCAACTCGACGCATCGGATTGAGGGCGTGCCGAGTCAGTACGGGTTGCATGGCGCTCTAGCTGCTTCCAAGGCGAAGGTGAACAAGGAGTAGGATATGTTTCGGTAGCAAATGCGGGAACATTGGCGGCACGTTGGGATTTGTGGGAAGAACGCCGTTCCAAGTCTGGTAGCGTTTGGCGCGCGGAAGTCCAATCTACTGTATATGGCGTTAAAAATTTCGGATCACCGCATGAGGTACACATTGAGGGATGTGTTTGACGAGTACTTATCAGCTGCATGGGGAAGGCAGCTTGATTAGGAGGGCATCCTTATGCGTAGATTTCCGGGTATCTTGTATACCTCGCGCTGCGTGCGGTCTGTTGAACAAACCGTCCTGCTATCGGGCGACGTCCGATTACAAGCTCCTTCGTGGGAGTGCTTCCTCAGCAGATCTCTGATGCTATTCAAGGTCCACCTCCTTACACTGTCCTGATTGATCGTGTCTGAAGCTCCTGGTGCGCCGCAAACTCCGCGCTATGCTCGAATTCACTTATGAATGCAAGCAGCGTGCCCTTGCCCTCATGTCTCAATATTCTTCCCCAGCAATTGATACTTCCAACCCGCCAAAAGTCTTATGAATCGGCGGAGATGTACATGACTACCACATCATTAGCCCAAGTCCCTCAAGCCCCACCCTCTTCACGCTCGAACATACCGTTATTCCCCCTCACAAACGCATCCCCATACGTCCGGTGCAGTTTCCCATTGACATATTCCTTCGTCTGCTCGAGCGCGATGTTCATGTAGCCGTCGACGGATTGGAGCTCGCCTGGTGAAGCTGAGGGTTAGCATCTTGTTATTACAGCTGGTCTAGGAGTCGGGAAGGGTGGAAGAGGGGGGAGAGGGGGGAGAGGGAAGCTTGTGGCAGAATATCGTGGACCTTTGTAGACGACGCCGGAGTTGAGCTTCACGGTGACGGGGGCGCCGATAATTTCACTGAGGAAGCCGGATGGGTCTTTTGCGTCGCTGGCGCCGTTTTCCATCTTGAGAGCTGTGCGGGATAGCGAGGCTACGGGGATTGGTTGAGTGAGGGTGTCGTGGGTGATGTCCAAGCTGCTGCTCCGAGAGTCGCCAAAAAGTTCTCTCGTTCCGCGAAGAGCTTCATTCTGCAAACATCACCATCCACGGAGTGCTATCGCAATCTCTACGTCTACCTTACATCTGCCTTAATAGGAGCTTCGCACAGCTCAACCCACGACTGGAGCTACGATCCATCATCCTCCAACCACAACAATGGCCCTCCGCCGCCCCAT
Source organism: Coniosporium apollinis CBS 100218 (assembly GCF_000281105.1). NCBI lineage: Eukaryota > Fungi > Ascomycota > Dothideomycetes > Coniosporium > Coniosporium apollinis. The sequence goes on from NW_006913291.1 coordinate 89,168, forward strand.
CCTCACCCTCCACACCACCCCCTCAACACCCATCCGCGTCCCCATCCGCCACCTCCACGCCCGCCTTCCCCCCCGCCCAATCCCCTCCCCAACGCCCTTCATACCGGACACTCCCACATTCCTCACAGTAATCGGCCGCAACCTCTCCGCCCACGCCGCCAAGATCCCGACCTGGGAATCCCTCTTCTCGCTCAGCAGCGCCCAACTCCGCGCAGCCGGAGTCGAGCCCCCGCGCGCGCGCCGCTACCTGCTGCACTGGCGCGAGAAGTTCCGGAACGGGGAGTTCGGGGTGGGCGGGAACGCCCAGTTCGTTTCCGACGGCGCTGCAGAGCTACGCGTTGTCGAGGTGCCGACGTCGAGTCCACGGTTCAAGGCCGCGACGGCGACGCGCACGGCGGGACATCGGAAAGTCGCTGTGAACGTGCCGGCGGGGACGGAGAAGGTGGATTCAAAAGTAAAGGAGGAGGCGGTGCCGGTGGTGGGGGTCAAGATCAGGGGCGCGCAGACGATCTGCGGGCCGCATGTTGAGATTGTGAAGGGGACAGGGGGTTTGGCGGCAAGGCTTAGGATCAAGGAGGGGCTTTGGGAGGAGAAGAGGGGGAGGATTGTTGATGGGGGCGAGAGGAGGCGGGCGGAGGTCAGGGCGAAGAGGAGGGCGGAGGAGAGGAAGACGAGTAGGGGTTAGGCGGAGTTTGGGAGGTGGGAGAGAGATGTGTAGGATCCTGTATATCAAGAAGAAGGTCCTCGAGTGGTGCGTCGATGCAATGTAGCTCTTTAACGAGAGCTTTGTTGCTGAGAGAAGATCGGGCAAAGATTGCGAACTGCACTGGAGTTGCAGATGGAAATCCGGAGCCGTTCCTTATTGAATCCACTGCGCAACTCAATCGACGCCAGAATGTGAGCATCCAGCTCAGAAGTTGAGCTGGCTATGCTGTACTATATCACCGCCACATCAAGGGCTCGGATTATTACCTTCATCAGTAATCTGGCCACATTCTATGGCGGCTCTCGGTGCACTGTACGGTCATTGTGAAGAGGCATATAGACATGTAATTAGAGATCTACTCAAAGAACTGCTACCTGCAAGATCAAGCCACTTCGACTTCAAGCGAGTGTCATGTATCGTGACTCATAGGGTAATCCATCTGACCTCAAGTTGGCAAACCGCTCAGTCCAATCTCAACCAATCACTAAAGCACAAAGAGATCATCCATTACCACTCCCGCTCTCTTCCCCACTGCCAGCCCCCCACCCACCTACAACTGTTCCTGAAACTTCGAGTCCCTGACCGGACTCCCCGACACCCGTCCTTCGGTCCCAAAACTCGGCGGCGGCGCCAACTTTTCATCAAAGGTATCCCTCGCCTCCTCAAAGTCCTCATTCCCGCTCAGATCGCTCGGCCTCCGTCCCGTCCTGCCACGCTGCACGCCTTCGTCGCCGCTGCTGGACAGCGAGCTGATGCTCATGGAGGTGGGGCTCCGGCTGCGCGATCTTTCGTGTGTATCGGCAGGAGCGCTGTTGACGGGGGTGAGGGTGTTAGTGGTTGTGGTCGTTGTGGCGGGGGGCTGGGTGGTAGATGTGGCGGGTTGGGAGGTAGCAGCGGGGGTGGGTTCGGTTGTTGCTGTCACTGCCCCACCTGTCAGGGTGGCGCCGCCGATGAAGGCGCTCTTCTCCTTTGTGGAGGCGTCGGAGGCTTCCGCTTTGGGGTGGCGCTTGAACTTGCCGAGGAGGGACTTCACGCGGGACTCTTTCCTGGCTGGGGCAGGCGCAGCAGCAGCAGGCGCGGCAGCAGCAGGCACGGCAGCAGCAGGAGTGGCAGAGGCAGGAGTAGTGGTGTCCGAAGGGGTTGACTTGGACCGCGTGGTGTCTTCCGAAGGCTTGGGTGCCGTGGAAGCGCCTGTAAGCGTTGTCGAGGTGTCCAGCGTTGTCGGCAGAGGAATCGGATTCTCCGGGTAATCGGTTACAGGCGATGTAAGCACGCGTTGAGCTACGACCTCTGGAGGCGCCGTGATCACGCCTTCGTCTACGACTTCTTCGAGTACTACAGCTTCTTTGGGCGCCACGGCTTCTTTGGGTCGTGCTGAGGTACTTTGTCGAGGAGAAGGTTCTTCGTAGAGGTCGGATTCGCTGCTACTACTGAGGCTACTGCTACTAGTAGCGATACGCTCCACTGCCTCGTGGTAGCTAGGTACCTGAGCAACCGCTGGTCGGTCCTCCGTAACAGGGGCAGTGGGGATGGGGCTCTTCGGGTCTATGTCGTCATCGTCGTGCGAAGTGGTTTCATGGGCTGGTTCCGTAGGAGCGGCGACCGCGGCTGTAACAGGAGTGGTGACTGCGTCTGTTGTAGGGGCTGTCTCCGCAGTCGCAGGCCTCTTGACTTCTTTGGACCTGCGCTGTTCTTCCTTGACACGCTTCTCTTCGGCCTTCTTGGCCTTCTCAGCGTCTTTCGCTGTATGTGCGGCAATTTTCTCCGCATCCTTTTTGTTTCGGGCGGCTGCCTTTTGCTCAGCTGGGCGAGAAGTGAGTAAGCATGGTCGACGGAACACGTTGTATGATATCAACATACCCTTCAATCGTTTCTGCTCTTCCTTCTCCCTGGCAAGCCGTTCTTTCTCTTTCTGCGCCTGGCGCTTCTTCTCTTCCTGGTCCAAGCGTATCTCCTCGTCCCTGGCTCGCTGCTTCTCAGCAGCCTCGGTGATCTCGTTGAGTGTAGGTTGCATCCTGGCAGCAGCGATGGCGTCAATCTCCGACTGATCCATGAACCTACCGCCGCCGATGTGCACCTTGCCATGGTTGACCATACGGGCCTCACTGTCTGCAGCAGCACGCGCGCGGGCCTTGGCCTCCCATTCTTCCATCATCGCGGGTGAGACTTTGCCGGTGTCTGCGAAGACTTTCTCGTCCATGTTGTGCATCTGAGCTTGCACTCTTCGCTCCGCAGCCGCAAGCAGAGCGTCGCGGTCTTTCTGCCGCTTCTTCGAGTCAACCTGCTCGATGTCTTTATCGAATTTGGACATCTGCGATCGGATCCTGCGAGATTGCTGCTCGTCATCCGAATCAACAGGCTCGCCCTCACTGTTTGCTCGCCGCCTGCCGCGCCTAATGGACAGTCGTGACTTTGGCGGCGGATTGTCATAACCGTAGTACTGCCGGTAGATGGCGGCCTCATCCGGTTGCTTTAGCTTTGCCAGCCTCTCGGCCGCCAGCTTCTGCGCTGCCTCTTGTAGGTTCATGTACTGCATCGCCTGCTGCTTGACCTCTTGATCACGTGCAGATGGTTGCCTGCCATGCACGCCGCGCGCCGCAGTGAGGCCATCTCCGCCATGTGCTTGTTCTTCGGCGCGTGCTTGCGTTATCTCGTACATCTTCTTGGCCATAGAGACTGCAGATGCGTGGAGAGCTTCTTGGTGCCTCTTCTCCTCAACTTCAATTGCTACCGGCGGGTGCTCAGAGAACATCTCCCTAGGCATATTTTTGCCCAGGTTCTTTACCCGCGCTGCCTCCATCGCGGCAGAACCGAGCCTGTTCGCATCCCTAACAGACCCGCGAGCAGCATTAAGAGCGTTGTGCGCAGAGTTGGCTTGGTCCGGATACAGATTGGGTTGTGTCGGCGTTGAGCCTGCTCTTTGCCGGCCAGAGAGGGCACCGGTAGCAGCCATAAGTGCTTTCTTGTGACCATCCTCGGTATAGCCATAGTCCAATTGAGGGACAAGGTTCTTTTCGCGCATGGCAATGTTCGCGGCAGAGTTGCCTTCGGCGTGCGCTTCGGGAGTCCATATGTTGACCTTGCCTCCGTCTCTGGCCGCCAGAAGAGCCGCCTTGGAGCCTGCTGCGCTGGCTTCGGGCTTCCAAAGCGGGTCCATCTTGTAGTCCTTTGCCAGTAGTGCTGCCTTGCCTGCGGCGCTCGACGCGTCCGGCCTCCAGATCTCCACATTCTTGTGATTGGTGTTAGCTAGATTAGCCGCCGAATTTGCTGAGCCCGTGGTATTTATGCCAACCACAGGGAAGCTGGGTAGCTGTTGCGGACTAGCATATTTGAGGGATTGCGCGGCACCTGGCGCATACTGTATCAGCACCGACGGAGCTTGTGGTTCAACGCGATCGACTCACTTGCTGACGAAAGCTTCTGATCTGGTCCGAGTATGTTGCCGCCAGGGTTCGTCTTCTTCCGAGGGCTAGTGGTGTACAGGGCCGCGTTCGACGCCTGCTCTTGCAGCCTCGTGTCTCTGCTATGCACTGAGGGGTCTGGACACGGAATCGTTCCGGGAGGCGGATTCTGCTTTGGGAGTTCGTATATCTTCTTAGGCTGCTTGACTTCCGCCTGTGAAGCTCTCGCCGTCGTCTGGTCTGACCGCGCATTGCCGGCTGCTTCGCGGTTGGTCTCTGGGGGCGCATCGGAAGTCTGGGTAGCGGTATTATCTTTGCTCGCAGTAGTGGTGTCGTCTTTGCTCTCGGTGGTGTTGTTGTCTTTGCTTTCGGTGGTGTTTTCCTCCTTGCTCTCGGTGGTGTCGTCGTCTTTGGACTTGTCGCCAAACACGGCGCTGATTAGGGAAGTCATTGTATCTCGCAGTGAGCAATGTGTGCTACAGTGGGAAGTGAGGTGACAGCGGCCGTCAAGTTGTTGTAGGAGCGCAAGCTTGGGGCTACTTATGACGTAGCGACGGCCAAGACGGCCAGACAGGATCATCTCACGAAGATTGCTGGGCGTCAATATCATTCAGTCGCTCGAGGACGATGGCAACCAGGTCAACGAGCTCGCAGTCTTGCATCAAGTAGCGACTGATGATGGTTGTAAGACTGTATTGTCCTAGATACTCTACACCACGGCAACATCTACCAACCACCATCTCTAGCTCTTACTATCGAAGGCTGCTACCATACCCCAGTCGTCTTCTATACCTCATCCCATCACCACAACCGCTAAATGCAGAAACCCATCCGCGTACGCCGCGGCCTTGCCAAGTTCCTCCAAGTTCGCACTCAGCGGCACGACCGCGCCGTGCAGCACCGGCTGTGCCAGGATCGCGTTCCGGCGACTGACGAAGACGGTAGGCAGAACCGCGTTGAGCGCGGTGCCGAGGGTTTGCGGCTGTCCTGGACGCATCCTGTTAGCTTACAGGATATGATTCTTGATACGGAAAGTTCATCTGCTAAACGGGAGTGATGATCACGTGATTTGACGTACTGGAAGGTAACTTCGGCGTGGCAAGGCTCTGCACCACCTTCAAGTGACCTGGAGCTATTGCGGTAGTGTCGGATGTGGTGCTAGCAGTGGCGGAGCTACTCGGAAGGTATATCTTGATGGGTATGTGCCGCAGCGGAACGCCTGGCGGGTTCAGGAGCTTCTGGTTGACCGAGTTGAACAGCGCTAGATCGTCTGTTGTTGTAGACAAAAGTCAGTCATGGGAGGTGCTATTTGGTGGTTGGGAAGCGGTATAGACGTACGGGTCTCCACCGCTTGCCACAGCGCCATCGATTCTTCTACCTTCAGGCTCATTATGGCCTTTGCGCTGCCGTTGCGGAGGAAATCTGCCTGTTGGGAGTTTCCCGTCAGCTTCCCATGCGCTACTGCCGCATTGATATCCCACAGGACTCGCCCACCTCCTTGACGCTGTTGATAAACGCATCATGCAGTATCTTGCCCTCAGCATCCAGCCTGATAAGCTGCTCATCCGGCCATTCCGTAAAGTGCACAACCAGCTTCCACGGCAGCGCCCCAGGCTGATCTGCCTCCTCAGCTACATGTGCCGGGTGCCTGTCCTCGCCATAGGTATGCTCTTCCTTGGAGAGACTTGTGCGGCCTGGCTGGTGGGCAGGTTCCGCGCCCGAGTACAGGTCGTAAAGCAGACCCAGTGGGTAATGCCACTTTAGGGCCACGTCCTCGTAGGACAGCCAGCCGTCCGAGGGCGAGACGTCAGGGTTGATGAGGGAGGGGGAGAAAAAGGCGTGGAGTCGCGGGAGGAGGAAGGGCAGGTAGGAGATGCGTGGGAACTGTATCTGTTCGAAGCCTGTTAGCTCCGTCCATACCCACACCCTACGTTCGAATTGAGCAGCTACCAGATATGGGTCGGATTGGTCGAACGTCCTGCACTCGGCGCTCGCCAGTCGTATCTCGAGTGGGATTGAACCGTCCCAGATCTTCCTTTGTAAGCTGCTGAGGTCGTTTGCGCTGGTGGTCATCGCCGGGCGTTGATGGTGGGGGTTCGATCGGAATGGCGAAGGTTCAGCTGATGAGCGGAGCTCTCTTCATATTACACCGCGCATCTGGAGTTAGAGTATCCTGAAGTTGCGAAGAAGACATGGTAGAGGTACAGCTGCGTGCATCTTCCGTGGGAAGTTGGAGCAGCTGCGAGACGTTCTGGCGAGGGGGTTGAGAATCTCAACGGCTTCGCTCGCATCACATTTGACGGCTCAGAAGGCCGGATCTCACAGAATTTATCTCATGCTCGACTCAATATCAGTCACTGGAGAACAATACTCCATTCTGCATTGGCTAGGCAGAGCTATAGGGGATCATAAAGCCCAGCCATCCATCATCCGTCATTCAGGTTCACCGTCAAACCCGCGTCCATGAAACTCCGTCCGTATGAAGAGTCGGACTTGCGCCTCAAACGCTTAACCGAACCGTGTCTCCTTGTCCTTGATGGGCATATCGCTACCCATGGTGCTCTTGTACTTGCCGCGGATGAAGTCAGAGATCTGCTCGTCCTTGGCCTGCTCGTAGGCGGACTCGTTGTCCTGCGCGCCTGCGCCCATGAACTTCTCCTGGACCATGTCGATGCCTGGTGGGGAGAGCATTGTCAGCAAAGGATCTTGCATTGAGGCTTGGGGGGTTCGACGAAGGGCAATAGGAAATGCCAATTGCAAGTAGAAATGACAAAGGGAGCATTGATTTATAAGAAGAGGCTTACCCTTGTCCAAGAAATCCTCGTTCTTCTCGCTCTCGCGGCCGCCGCCAGCAGCGCTGTTGAACTTGTCGCCGAGGCCACCGAGGAAGCCGCCGCCACCCTGCTTCTGCTCGACAGGTGCGGTGGTGCCGGCTGCCTGCTGACCCTCCTTGCTGCCGCCGGTGAAGCTCTTGACGAAGTCCATGTTGGTGTTTGGGTGATTTGATCTTCGAGTGGTTATTGTTGTTGTTGTTGTGTTTGTGAGGCTGTGGTTCAGGTTAGCCGGGGCGGAGGTGCAACAGATGAGCGAATTGCTCACTTTGTTGGTTGGTAGGTGTGTGGAATTGGTTGAGGATTTGAGTCGGCGGTGGTTGTTAAATAGAAGCTTGGAAGGAGCAGAGTTGCACCAGTTTTACCTGCTCAGCGAGCTCCTGCCGTCCCTTGGTACCCCTAAGCCACGTGAAGGCGGATGACGTGTGCGGGGCAGGGGTGAGGGGCAGTCGACGGGGCTTTGCCTACCTAGTAAGCCACCGCCAACTTGTCGTGTGTCGCTTTCAAACGGTCCCCGGTTCGAGGCCCGGCATGCGAGCCACGATTGTCAGGAGCAAGGTTCACGGGGAAGACGGCAGGCTCATTGCGCAATGGAGGTAGAGTGGCTATCAGCATCCACCGCAAGCTCACACAGGGAATGGAAGGGGATGAGAATAGTGGAGCATTACTGTGTCAGTGTCATAACCGAACGGGGTTTATGGTCAGCCAGTCTTGCACAAGTGACCGACGGAGCAAGTGTACCAAGTCTTAGATTCATACCTTATCCTTGCAATGTAGAAAGACGGAGAAAAGGTAGACGCGCTTCATACCCGCGCACTCAGTCTAAACAAGTCGTCGCTACTCGTGACATCTATCTACACAACGCCGCACTTTTCGTACACCAGGCCGTTTCATCTACTCTAGCCATCAAGCCGTCTAGTCTAGCCATCCAGGCCTCTAGTCGCACACACGGGATCCGTACAGAAGAGGCTCACACACGAAAAGGCTCGCGCAAAGCCTTACGCAGCGTCCCTCTCCGAGAACTCCTTCGCATCATGGAACAAATCGATCAAACAGCCCGCGGACCACGACTGCGTGGGTGACTGCATCAACAAATGTTAGCAAAGCCCCCACACCTCTCACACAAGGGACACAGAAGCACAACTCACCGAATCCGGGCAAAACTCGCCATTCTTCTGCGTCAGCTCCGGCAACCCGGCCCACTCACTCTCCCTAATCGCCTTGACGCACCCCGCCAAGCGCCTCGTAACCTGCTGATAACTCTCGACCCTCTCCTCCCTCGTCTTTCTCCTCATGAGGTCGAACCGCAGCAGCGCCCGCAGGAAGAACCCCGTCGGCCACAACCACTCGGGGCCCTGGTGGTAATTCCGACCCTTGGAGGTGTGGAAGTCCGTGCTGTCCTCGGAATTGATGTAGTACGGGCGATAGTTCAGATCGCTGGGGTCGAGCGTCGCCATGCCTGTCGGGCCACGGAGAACCTTGTCGGCTACGGAGAGGGCGCCGAGAGCCCGTTCGGGGGTGAAGAGGTCCGGGGCGACGCACATGGCGATGGGAAAGTTGGGCCGGAGTTGGTAGTCCTCGTACTCCTTGCCGCTCTTGTAGAGGTCCTTGTAGATGCCGCGGCGGTTGACGATCTTGCTGTTCACATCGAAGTTCTTGTCCTCGGCGCGGTCGGTAGGGATGTAGTAGCAGCGCTCGAAGTTTGCTCTGATTTTCGCTGCCCAGTCGGCGAAGGAGATGACTTTCCCGTCGGCGGTCGTGACGCCGTCGTAGCTGTAGTGTCCGTCTTTGCGGAGTTGATCTACCCACGCGAGAGTGCTGTACAGCATGCCCGTGATCTCAACCGCTGCGCCGTCGCGAGGTGTGCCGGGGACGCCCTTGGATCCGGCCTTCTCGCTCTCGCCCATCTTGTCCATCCACGTGCCGCAGTTGTGCTGGTTGCCGCCAAAGATGATACCGGTTGACCAGTCAACGTGGACCTCGATGTTGAAGCCCTCGGACTTCATCTGGGAGTCGATGTTCGGGCCGGCGTTGTACTCGCGGAAGGACAGGCCGGTGGCGTGACGCTGCAGTGCCTCTTGGATGACGTCCTCGATGGTGGAAGACTTCGAGTAGGCGCGCTTGTCGTCGTGCGGGAACCAGGTGTCGTCGTACGGGAGGAATCGGCGCGGCGCGGACTCTTGCAGGATGCTCATCCCGTCGGGGACCATCTTGGTGTAGTCCTGGATGTTCTGCAGGAAGAACCAGATGGAGTCGCGCGAGTTGTAGCGGGGGAGGGCGCCGCTGCTTAGCAGGTTCGGGATCATGCCGTGCTTAAGGACGCTGGCGAACGCGAGGATATGCTCGCGGGCGTCAGCATAGCGCCCGGTACCGAGATACAGGCCACGGAGGGAGATGAACACATCGCGGCCCCAAACCCTAGCCCAGCTCGAGGAGAAATGGGGAAGGCCGGCGGCCATGCTAGGCACGACCTTGTTGGGCCAGAGAGAAGCGTCGTTCATGTACCCGCTGACTTGGTTGCTGACCAGCGCCAAGCTCTTGAGGAAGCTGTTGCCCTGGCGGACGTTGTCGCTCATCAGCTCAATCGAGCGGTCGACCGCAGCGTTGTAGGCGGTCTGGATGACCATAGCGAAATATCGCGGGAGCAGGAAGCTCGGCACCTTGCGGATCGCATCGCACCGCTCCTTCATCCACTGAGCGGGACCGCTGAGTTTGGAGTATCTGTCCTGCTGCGACGCCTTCTCGAGACGACCAACGCAGTAGTCCAACGCCCACTGGCCCTGGCGCAGGTGGTTGCAGATCGGATGACCAAGATTGTTATCGCGGACGATATCCCGCAGAGGGCTCCACCAGCCTTGCAGACCAGCGTAGACAAGCAAACCGTGGCCTGGGATGTTGTACACGCCATCGCCGGTAGCGTCCCTTTCTTCCGGGTCGCACCGGTACAGTGCGAAGTTCAGATCGTTGAGGTCGCAGTCCTTGAACGCCGCTTTGCCACCGCTAGTGACATACTTATCGAGGCCTTCGGAGTGGTCTGCTCCCGGAATCCAAGTCTCGAACAGAGCAATGCTGCCTGGAGGAAACTTCTCGGGAACCGTGATAGTGGTGCTGTCGCCGTTGAGTTCGACGCGCACGCCGCGGACCTCCTTAGTACGGCTCGGCAGGCCTTTGAGCATTTTCCGATCATTCGAGGCAGTAGCCTTCGCTTGTTCATTGTCGTCAACCTCAAGCATCCAGCTTCCGATCTCCTTGGCACGGGTCCCAGGGAGGTGCACAGGCGGGAAGCCACCGTTACCGTTGCCGTAACCGGGATATGCGGTGTGTGCGATCAAGAAGTAACCCTTCCTTGACTGGGGATGCGCTCTGTGGACGGTGATGTATTGCTGGTCGTGGTGGATGAATGTCTCGTCGTACTCGTCCTTGCCCATGAGGACGTGGATCTGGTTCAAGAGCTTCTTGATGCCGCCGATGCCGCCCTCGCTGGCTTGGATCTTGACCGGGCCAGAAGAAGACGACGAGGAGTACAACCTGGTTTCGTGCACGAGGTCGATGAGCTTGGGGTATATCTCATCATAGCCCATGACACTGCCAGTGGCACTGGCGCACATCGCGACCAAGGCTGCGTTCGGCAGGGTATCGCGAGCGTCACGCTTCTGAGCTGGAACTTCGTTGTCGTGTGTGCAATCCATGAACAGAGCATGCACCGGACTGCGCTTGATCCTGCGGATGATCTCGCGTGTTGGCCGAATCGATCCGTTGGTGGTGCCATTAGCTTGCTCGGACTTCTCAGCATCCGTGATCTCGTCGACTTCGAAGCTACCGATTGGTCTGCCAGCATGGCGATGGACCAAGCGGCTCATCTCCTGAGTGCTCCATGCTTGCATAGCCTCGCGGATCAGGCAGCTGATACCGAGTCGCTCGCAGAAGACAAAGTCCATCTCTTCTGAGCCGGTGAACAGCTCAGCGCAGACCATGAGATTCGGACGGACCTGGCGGGCTTGATCCAACATGTACTCTGCAAGATGGATGGGCGTCGAATGGCAGTTGTCGATACGGAAACCCACGAAGTACTTGGCCATCAACCGGGTGTACTTGGCAATGAAGTCCCACAAGAAGGGGTTGTCGGCTGGACCGCTACCATAGCGGAGCTTGACGCAATCAGACCAGACGATAACTTCTCTTCGCAGGTAAGCACGAGACTTGGATCCAGCGTTGTCCTTCATCGCATCGGCAGCCCAGATCCAGCCGTTGTTGACTAGGGCAAGACTCTTCGGATCGTGCTTCTTGGTCGTGGCATTGTTTGGAAGCCTCGTAAAGTACGACTCGATCAAAGGGTTCTGCTTGTTGATCGGGCCAAGCTTCGGACCATGCTCATCAAGGCGGACGTACTTGACGCGGTTGAAGGTCTGCTCCATGATCTCGGCAACATCGGCATCGTATTCCCGGTAGAACTGGATGTTGACCTCCTCGATGAACTTGTACATGGTGCCATGAGCGACGCGTTCGTCCGGGCTGCTGTTGGTGCGAGTGTCGTACCGGCCGAACAAGGCGCTCAGCAGAGCGGCACCAACCTGAGGCCTGATCTTGCGACGGAAGCGCTCGCCCAAGCGGTCACCACCCTCAAGGGCATGTTCGATGAGCCAGTCGGCCTTCCTCTTGAGAGGCCATTCCTTGACTTCGTTGAGCCCGCCGACTCCAAGGGGGCCGAAGCCGCCCTCGGGGAAGATGACCTGGCCTTCGGTCCATGCCTTGACAACTGCCTCGGTGCTCTTCTCGATGTCGATGACGTAGAACTCCCAGAGGCGGATGCCTCCAACAACACGGCTCTTGACACCGTCCATGACCCGGAGCAGGTCGTCCACATTGTTGAGCGTAGTCGGGAGGCCGAGAGAGTGGAGCTCGGAGCTGTACTTGAGGAGAGCAGTATCAAGCTCAAGGGCGGCTTCCAGCCAGGGCGCTGTCAGAGTGTTGTAACCGGCCTCGGGGTGCTCCTCGAGCCACCTGCTGTTGTTGGCGGTGTGGTTCCAGACAACATCGGTCATGCCCAGAAGGCCGAACTGGTTCTCCATCCTGTCGACCAACTCGGCAATGTCCTTCTCGCCATTGGGGAAGCAAGTCTTGTCGAACTGGAGCTGATCGTAGATGCTGTATGGGGAGTTCGAGTTGCCTCGCATGACCAGGGGTGTGAAGTGGACCATGTTGTAGCCTCGCTCGCCGATGCCACGAAGGTGGTTGTCCCAGTCTGTCGGGTACTTGCCCATGAACTTCGAGATGACGGAGAACAGGGACAGAGCATCGAGCGGTACGTGTCGGCCTCGGAGGGTGAGCCTTGGGCAGACATCGATGTAGTACACCGGCGTCTTCGTCGGTTTGGGAGTCGGCACCGCCTCGGTCGAGAAGTCCGGCAGAGGGGTGTAGGTGGTGTAGAAGCCGAAGGCACCGGCTTGGTGGATGGGTACGTCAATGTGAATGGTCTTGTTGAAGTCCGGAGTGAGCCTGCGAAAAGGAATTGTTAGCTCTACGCCAGACTGGACAGGACGAGGAGACGTACTTGTACTCCCTGTAGCTGTCTCTCCGGAACTCCTCCCCCTTGGCAGGAATGTTGACCCAAAGGCTGCCTTTCCGGCATATTGAGCTGGTACCCTCGATGGCGAAGCGCACGATGTAGCAGGGATCGGACGGAGGTGGGAGGTAGATGTAGGTGCCCGGCACGTCGGGTGCGCCGCCGTCGGTCAATGGCAGCAGGTAGACGGCCTGGGTTGCCTGGCGTGATGGGGGAGACATTGCGGTGGTCTTGGCGTTACTGAGAGCCGAAAAGACTGAGAGCGGCGTGCTTCCAAAGATGTTGGCGACGACTTGCATCAACGAGCTTGCGCGGTGGAAGCGTCTAGCAATACAGTCTAGGATGAACACGAACGGATGGAAGCTAGGTAAAAGGACGAGAGTTGCAGCGAGTCGTAAGCAATGCTTTGAGGCGTGAGGATGAGGAAAAGAAGAGGAAGAGAGTTGAGGTTCGAGGAAGTTTTATGGCGCTCAATTGGCGAGGGCTCGAGGGCTCGGGGGTGTCCTTGGCGGGCAAGAGCTGGTGTTGCTGGTGTTGCTGGTGTTGTTGTCGCGGGCTCTTCGTAAGGAAGGAAGGAATCGGGCCCGTTGCTTGCGCTCGAGGTTCGCGATGGCCTTGATCAGCAGGAACAAGAAACAGCGTTCGCGCCTGCGCCTGCGCCTGCGCCTTTTCTTGTTGAGGAAGCCGATCTGAACAAAAGACTGGGCAACGCGGCACGAACCGAGAGCTGGAGCTGGCCGCAGCTCAGGCACACAGGCGCAAGCAGTGGCCGCCCGGTGACCGAATCGAGTCGCACCCCGCATTCTCGGGCTCCCCGAGCTTCCAATGCTGATCTGACAACTGCATCCACATGCCATTCAACCTGCCAGTTCAACGGCCGATGCACCTGATCTGATTACTGCGCTGCATTGTTCGCGAGGCCCGATGTTTAAAATCCGTGTGAGCACGCAACTCGCAGGACTGGACCCCGCACCGTGCTCGGGTAGCTTTCAGTTGTTTCAATCATGGGCATGGGAATCAACTGCGCGCCTGGTTGCGCATCGTTGCCCGGTTAGGCTTGACATTTCGCCGTCACGGTTCCTGGTCCCTGGTTCCTGGGCTAGGGCACAAAGAGCAGATCCAGCGTTGGAGATCGGCCTTGGGAAAGGCTGAAACGCGCACCGCCTCAAACAGTGGCTGGGGCTCCAATTCAAGAGAGACTTGAATGGCGGTTTTCGCATCTACGGGTATACTCAAGACTGATGAGGAAGAACGCGGCAAAACATCAACGTCACCGCCAACGTGTTTCCCTGACTTCTAGAGTTGTCTTGCCGCGGCAGCCGACAAGCGTTGCATGCTTAGTCTTTCGGCTCAATAATGTCCGGAATTTCCTCCGGCTTCGTCTTGCCCTCGAGGATGTCTGTCATCGTGTCAATACTGAAGGCTGTTGTGGTTCAGGTAGCAAACTTACTGTAAACCGCCGTAAACAGCGGGAACTCATTCTCCATCCCCTGGCTCTTCAGGAAGCTATTGACCTCATACGCCGTCGACGTGCCCTGCAACTTCTGCCCATTAAGTTCCGTCTCCTCGATCTCATTGATGCTAACTCCCCTCTCAATGCTCATCTTCGCGCACCTGAAATTCCTGCCGCCCGAGCAACTCGTGATGATATCCGCAACCCCACAGCTCTCCTCCGTAAACGTCCTCGCCTGGACGCTCTCCGAGAAGAACTTCTCGCCGAACTTGACCTCCTCGAGCAAGCCCACGCGCATCACGGCCGCCTTCGCGTTGTCGCCCCACCCGAGCCCGTCCACGAACCCGGCGGCCAGCGCGACGATGTTCTTGAGCGCGCCGCCGAGAGACACGCCCGCCACATCCGACACCATGCGCACGTGGAAGTAAGGTCTGTGGAAGAGCTTCTTGATGTTCTCATGGCTCAGGGGGGGGAAGTCGATCGGCAGAGGCGACAGCTTCGCAGACCTGTGCTCCGTATGTTCCATATGCGGGTTCACGAGTTCGACCGTCGAGGCCGAGGGCGATTGTGTGGGGCTGCCCTGCCGCGATGGCTGCCGCGAGTCCATGGGCGGCGGGTCGTAGGCCACGGTCGTCTCGGAGTACTTGCCCTGCGCGATCTCCGACGCGATGTTGGCGCCGGACAGCGCGCCGCAGTATATGCCCAGCTTGGCGCCGATGGACTCGGAGAAGAGCTGGACGCCGCTCTCGGAGACGTCGACGCCCTTGGTGCAGGAGATGCCGCGCGCGAAGGGGAGGATGTGGCCTTTGATCTGGTCGCAGGACTTCGCGATGAACTGGTGGGGTAGGACGAATATGAGGATCGTGGCGTCCTTGACCGCCTCTTTTATGGAGGGTTCTGCTATGACGTTGTCCGGGAGCGTGACGCCAGGAAGATACTTGACGTTCTCGTGCGCCTTGTTGATAACCTCGGAGAGCTTGTGCTTCTTTTCTGAGTCGCCATCGTATAGCTTCGACTCCTTGGGAAGTGTGACCTCTTCCTCGTAGACCCACATGCGGACGTCTGGCTCGAAGAGGTTCGGGTTCGCCTTGGTGTTTTCAGCTGCGATCTTTGCCATGGTGGTCCCCCTTCAATGGGTTAGTACACAGCTTCAGATGGGTCGTAGTGTTGCACATTGCCGACTTACCAGTTCCCAGACCCAACCACCATGACCTTGTGCTTCTTCGTTGCGCCTAGACTTGCCATGGTTCTTGCAATTGCACGGCTGGCTGTATAGATGGGAGCTGATGGGTACGGGAATTTAGCGTATTGTGGTAATAGTTTCAATTGAGCAGCTGGTTGACGAACGGAAAGCAGGAAAGCAGTGCGCATCAAGAAACGGGTCAGCAGCTGTTTTGGTGGGTTGTTGACCGTTGAGGAACTTCTTGAGCTCCGGGTTGCATCATGTGCGCGTGTGAGCATGGATCTCGTGCATGTGGTCCCTGGTCCCAACTCGCCGAGGTGTGGCAGGGCATCCTGGGGGGCGATCCTTCACGTGAATTCATGCGCGGAATCGCAGAATTGCTGTGGCAGATGTCAGCGCCACGGGAACTTGGATAATCGCACCGCGGTAAACCTTCAGCGCAGGGAGGCCCAGACAAGGCGAGGATGAACCCGCTGCAATTACCGCGGTTGCACTGTGCTCAACCATGGATTCGCTTTTGACAGACCCGTCATGTCAACTGTCACTGAAGCTACCGTCAATATCACTTCCAAGGCATGTCTCAGTCTCACAAAGAACTCAGAAAAGTCAAATCGAGTACAAATATGTCATTGCTACCTAAATTCCCTCATGACGATGCAAAGTAGTCAACGGAACCAAGTCGCAGCATACTCCCACAAAACACCTTCGCTCGCTCAACAAAAACATGATATGCAACCCGTAAGGCCGGCCGGCCACATTACAACGTAGTGTGTGGAGCGGTAAAGGAAGGGGGCAACCGCGAAGACTCTTCAGTACCAAGAACGAAGTTCAGTTGACCGGTCACTCACACGAGAGCCTGATGTATGAATTTTCCATTAAACTGGATCTCCTTGGCCGTCCTCTTGCGCCAATCGAATCTGATGCAGTGTGCCCGCGCAAAAAGGCAACACCTATTACATCCCCCACCCTTGCGATTGACCGCTTACAGAGCGAGACCGAAGAGGCCCAACAGGCCAGCTGCAATGGCACCAGTACCGTAGGTGGTGGCGAAATCGATAGCCGCGGCAGCGGCGGAGGAAGAAGCTGCTGCCGCAGCACCGGAAGTTGCGGATGCGCTGCCGGAGGCGGTTGAGGACGCGGTAGCGGAAGATGATGCGCTGCTGGTAGTCAGGATAGACTCGGCTCTCCGGTTACCGCACTGGACGGCAATGCAGGCAGCCTGCTGGGTGGCATCGCTTCCGGAGTTCGTGATACACTGGGACTTCCACTGCTCGCACATGAGAGACGGCACTGTCTGCTCATAGTCGGTGACATTCGGAGTTTGGCCGTTCCGGCAGACGCAGAGGATCTGCAGCGTGTTCTGTAGAGCGGCGAGTTAGCTTGGTGGGCGGTTTGACATGCCGACGATGATGCCTCTTACCTGGTCGCAATCGTTGTTCTGGATCTGGTTGTTGCAGAGCGTGGGGCAAGTCTGCCTCTGAGCACGGCACCAGACTTGCCTCTGGGTGGCAGGGACACTGTTGGGGTCTACCGTGTAGGTACTGTTGCTCTGGGCAACGACGAGGCTAGCAGCGGCCGAAACGGCGATGAAGAGTGATGAGAAGAGCATGGTAGCGGGCGCTTGCGGTAAGAGTCGTTGAGGGGAGTATCGATGTCTATGCGTGACGCGTCCTCTATTAGTAGGTGAAGGCATGGTAGTTCTCGGTTCAATTGGCTATCTTACTGTCAAAGTATAATGCTCGATACGTGCAGCGCTTGGAGCTCTTGGATGATGATTTGCGTGATGTGTGAGTGGTGAGAAGAAAGTGGGAACAGTTTGCGCGGGAAGGGTGGGATTAAATGGGTTTGCCGGTTGAGGCTTGGGGGGAAAATACAGACTACTCAAAGAGGGCTAGCGCGGCCGTGCTCCGGCCACCTCTTATCGGAGATGCGAAGCTTGGCGTCTTCAACTTGGGAAGGCGCGAGTTCGACCGCTGTCGCAGTCACAGTTCTCTTTGCCTTTGATGACTCCGTGCGATGGGAAGACATGCCGTGCCATCAAAGACGTCACTAGGCAATGTACGAATGAGCAACATGACACAGCTCGATGCCGCATCTTCGCCGCATCTTTCGGCCTTCAATGCTTTGGAGGCTCAAGCACGGGCACGCTATTTGAACGCTAGTGGTTTGCGGCTGCCAATCCAGAACTCCCCTCTCAAATCTGACCAGGAACCTGGCAGTTCTCCGCTCCGGCTCGACCCACCTTGTTTTCCCCACGGTGGCAAGCACAGCCGACATCTCCATGGGTCGTCTGGGGTTAAGGTTTGGGGATGAAGGTATCACCAATTCGCTCACCGACGGTGGATCACAACGCGCGGCACTCAGCTATGCAGAAGCTTCATCATTTTGTGTCGAAAGAGTTACGTGCAATGGTGCGGCCCCGAACGGAGATCCCGTCGCTTCTGCACAGCGTGAAGCAGAGCGTGTTGCAGAGCATGACTTTTTGTTTATTTCGCACACCGTAAAACACAGGCTGATGGAGATATCATGAACAGGTGCACATTGCTACTTGCGGGAAACAGCTCACCGACGACCGTGGGAGCACGACGAGTTACAGTAGCCGAAGCTGGACGAAGCCGTCAGTGGATAGCCGCCGACTTTTGTAAGCCTCGCAAGCGTGGGCCGATGTGATGTTATAAATTATGACTTCTTCCACCGGTCCCTCGAAGACCTTCATTTAATAGGCGGGGCGTAAGCAAGATGTCAAAGATGTCTTATTCAGTGTTAGCCGCAATTTGGAACGAGTGGATGTGCTGCAGTTAGTAATGGGCTGGTCCATGAGCTGACGGAAGCGCACGTCTGGTCCAGCCTGACCAGCAGGACAGCTAGAGTAGATGAATGGAGAACTGGTCACGTTTAGTTTTGTCTGCTAATGCGGACGGTTTGATGAATGCAAACTGTGTTTCGATTGTCTAACTAGGTGCGAAGGACACGCACAGCCCGTAAGTCGCAAGCAAATCCCTACGTTCGGTATATAAAATCTGGTCTGAAAGTTCAAGTCAGTAGAAGTCTCCAACAAAGAGCCGTGTTTCACGTACCTTCTATCGCCAAGCAGCTCAATCTCCTTGCGCGACTTGCCCTCGATCCACATATCCCTCTTCCCACCAAGTCTCTTCCGATTCTCCAGCTGTAGATACAGGTGAGTCGCGATACTGCCTCCAAGCAGACAAATGCCAATGTACGCGAGTACCACGCCATGGCCCAAGAAGAACCTGGGAGCGTCTTGTGTTCGGAAAATGTTGCTGCTCACAACACCGTTCAGGTTACCCCATCCAATGACGATCCCGAGTGTAACGCCGCGCTTATACACGCCCTCGATGTTATTCGACACCCACGAGATCGTGTTCGGGATGCACGGATAGATGCCGAGCGCGGCAAGGAATGTACCCGCATACTTGATGTTCGGGTTTGAGGACGCGATGAGCATCGTGAAGCCGATGATGCCTAGTAACGGGATGCCCATGTTGAACAACCCTCTCTTCCCCGTGCGGTCCGCCAGCCAGCCGATCACGATTGTCAAAACACAAGCACAGGCATACGGCGGCACACTTAGCAGATTCGCCGTAGTGGACGTGTAGCCCAACTCTCGGATGATGGTCGGCAGGAACAGCGAGAAGGCGTACAAGGCACCGACGGCGCCCATGTAGATGGTGGAGTAGAGATAGGTCTTGGGGTCCTTGACCGACGCCCAAAGGTAGGCCATCTTGAAATCCTCGTGCTCGGCTGACGACTGCTTATCCGCTTTCAAGCGACGGATAACGCGGGCGCGGTCGTCGGGCGAGAGGAAAGTAGCTTCGTCGGGGAAATCGTGGACCATCCAATAAGAGACCACGCCAACGATGATGGTGGCTAGGCCTTCGAGGATGAAGATCCAGGCCCTAATGTGGAATATGTGTCAACTAACCTCTCACAAATGGAGGGATATGGGGACAGGTTTACCAGCCGGGCTTGCCGCCAATGCCATCCATCTGTGCGATTGCTGCTGCGAGGAGACCGCCAAAGGAACCGGCTATAGCAGCTGCGGAGAAGAAGACGGCGGCGCGAATGCCGAACTCGGATCGCCTGTACCAGCACGAAAGATAATAATTCACACCTGGAAAGAGGCCGGCTTCGGTCAAACCAAGCTGTTCCGGTCAAGAGTTAGGATCCGTTCCGAATAAATCATGTGCAGGTGGACGTACGAAGAAACGCTATTCCTCAGTTAGCAGGTACGCCATGTGTTACCGTTGCAAATATGCTCACAGCTGCCATGAGACCTTCATAGTTATGCACCAGGCCCATAGCCGTCATGCAAACTCCCCAAAGCAACATGATGATCGGGAGGAAGATACTCGGCCGCATTCGTTTGAGAAGAACGTTGGTGAGCGGCTCGGCCACCGAGTACGAGACGAAGAAGATGGTCAGAGAGGCTCTATATTGTCCGTCCGTCATGTTGAGGTCGGTCGTGAGACCAGCGATTCTAGCATTGCCAATGTTCGTCCTGGTAGCGCGATTGAGTGAGTGGTGTGTAAAGCGAATCGGATTCCCAGCAGGGAGGGTGAGAGGTTACACACCTGTCCAGGAAGGAGATCAGGTAGAGGAAGCAGAGCTGGTTGCCGGTTACTCTCGAGTTCAACGCGTGGAGCGCAGTGGTAGCACACATACCCATGGGATCAGCTTGTAATCGAGCCTCCACAGGAGCGCCTTGTCCTGTACATCCGTTAGCACTGCACTGCCTGTAGATGCAATGATCAATACGAACAATCTTAGCCTTCTCTTCATCACTCTTTCCTTCGTCGGGATCGGGGATGAGGGCAGAGTCACGGCGGCCCCCATCTGAATACTCGGCTGGCTCAACATAGGCCTTCTCATCGTCCGACGGCGGGCTATGGCTGGGAGCCATGGCTATTGCGATGTGAAGCAGGTGAGGCCGGATGAATTGCGACAGCAGTCCCTCTGTTCAAAACCCCACGGGGAAACCGTCTGCTTATGAATTGATGCGGTTCCTCGGCTGTCATTGCGCTGATCTGGGCCGCCTTTTCAATGCTAAAATGACCGAAGACCCACTGGCGTCACTGTCCGGCCGCTCAGAAGGATCTGCCTCCGCAGATGCACTGTCTCGGCATGCGGGCGCCCCGTTGGGCGCTGCGCCAGTGAGATGCTTCAATCGAACGCGGGCACGAATGAGCGGGGGTTCTGCCGTCGGCATTGAGGCTGCGGCGTATTGCCGAGGCGGCTCTCAGCGCCACCACCGTCGTGCCAAATTCCCTGTGAGCCTAGTTCGTGGCCGGGAATATCTGGAGTCAAGCTAGGCTGAGTAAACTTGCGAAAAAACAGACTTGCGTTTCGAGACGTGAAACGATGCCGGTAGGCGAACACAAGCTAACGAGATAGCGTCACGCGGCTGGTCCTACTAAAACAAGCACAAGAAGGTGGTCCAGGGGGAGTTGATACAGGAGGTCGGTCCTATGCGGTCTGCCAGCCCTCCCTGCTTCCCGCTGTGGAGCGAACTCCTTAGGCACTATGGTCAGTCAAAGCAGTTGTGCTATTGGCTCTATGCAGCCACGAGGGCTGGCGATCCACACAGGTCTGACCCTTGTACAATATAATAGTCCATACCTTAACGATATCTGGGGTACGTCTTCCGCTGCGCCGGGAGAAGATCCACAGTTCGCTCTCGCCTTCGAAAATGACAAACCACCAGGGCGGTAAGAGCGTGTGAAATGGCGCGCCTACGCCTGTCGGAGAGACATGGGTAAGCAGAGGGAAGGCTTCAGCTTCCACTGACATAGCCTGGGAAGAGATGCACAGTCCTAAATCATAAAGGACAGTTGGATGGGATGCGCTCGAGTAGAACGGTACGGACAGTGGTAGCTCAAGCAGATGGACGTGGAGTAACAAATCTACAGTATTGTCTCAGGCGCGCATGGCGTTTAGGGCTGTCCTCTTCGGGCTAAAGTATATCTTTACCGATTTACGGACCTTCTTCTCCTGGCTTAAGTCCAACACTATTCCACGCACTATTTCTACGACGCTGCTGAATTCCAGTGATATATTCTTTGCTTACCTCGACTAGATAAGCGTCTATCAGTATCGTGGTTCGTCGATACTGCGTTCTTAAAGCTGTATATAGCGCGCTATCATGACGATTATGGATGGAAAGGTAGTCGTGGGCCATCTCACCATTTTAGGGTCCAAGAGAAAACTCGCCCAAAGACTTGCTAGGACAATGCGGAGACTCAGACGTGAGCCTTCAATGGCTCCACAGTAGACTCCCGTCTGCTTACTTCGATAGCTGCACATGGTTTGCACTTGTGCAACTTCCTGGTCTGCCATGATTTGATATAGTCGGACGATGTGCACAAGGACAACAAAACGGATCGGCAGGCAGGGCCATACGGTTTCGAAGGCAAAGCTAGAATAGCGGCGAAGAACTCTGCCTCGCACTGCAACAGCGGGCGTCGGGATGCGCGGATTCTTGTTGACTAAGTTACAGCGTCTGCATGGAGGAGAAGCTTGCCGTTCATGTTAGGGACCTTCCATGGATTTCTTGTGCTGTTCTCTGGAAGCCGTGACTGAGGAAGTGGATTTGGCTCGCCCGTTGACTGTCGCAAGAAGGCAATCACCGTATGTGGGTAGACAGCACCCAATTGTGCTATCACATTGACCGGTAGGGGAAATCCTTTAGAG
The DNA here is from genome assembly GCF_000281105.1 of Coniosporium apollinis CBS 100218. Taxonomy (NCBI): domain Eukaryota; kingdom Fungi; phylum Ascomycota; class Dothideomycetes; genus Coniosporium; species Coniosporium apollinis. The sequence goes on from NW_006913291.1 coordinate 111,013, forward strand.
CTCGAGAATGGGTGACAGTAGAGTCGTTGCTGAAGCTGATATCCTGAACAAGGAGGTGGTGGAGAAACGTGGTCTTGAGTTGAACGTCATTTGTAGTACATCACGGAAAGCCGATTGTGCAAGCTCCACGCTGCCTCTATCACACAAACAAAACGGCAAGACACTTCCCAGGACTCTCCACTGCTGTACAAATGGACCGTGCCCACTAATCGCACCCTCATTTTGCGCACTTATCCGCCACGGCTGCTTATCTCCTCTATGAGGGACCAGCGTTCTGCTCTGCCTCCATCCTGACGCCAGGCCTGGCGGACGAGGGGTTCTTGTCAGCTTTGGATACGGGAGGGTTATAGACGAGCTTCCTAGTCTTGATCGTAGACCACTTATACCTGCAAAATCACAAAACGTTAGCTCGTCCAACGGTGATGAGGAGTATTCAAAGCGTACCTCTTGACCCACACACTGAGTGCGAAAAGAACACCACCGATAGCCATGACCTTCCAGCCCATCTTCTTGCGCTGATCCGCTTCCGGCTCGGCTGCCCAGTTCAAGAACTCGGTGACATCCTTGGCCATCTGAGAGGTGGTTGCAGGTGTTTTGTCCTCATACTCGACAAGTCCGTCATACAGCACACGCGCCATCGCAATACCGGTACCAGGGAAGTACGGGTTGAAGTTAAGCCCCGACTGAACCACAGCGCCCGCTGGGGGCTCTTCCGGATACCCGGTCAACAAGTTGAAGACGTAGTCGCAGCCACCGTGCCTGGCCTTGACAATCAAGCTGAGATCTGGAGGCAGGGCGCCGTTGTTCGCAGCACGTGCCGCCTCGTCGTTCTTGTAGGGGCTAGGGATGTAGTCTGAGAGCTTTCCCGGCCGTTTTTCGGTTTCACCTTCGTCGTTCGGCTCGCCGTCGTATTCATTCTCCTCTGCGAGGGCCTTGGCTTCGTCGACGGTCATAATGGTGCCGACAAGGGCCCGGTAAGGGATTCGCTGCAGGGAGTGGCAGGAGGAACAGACCTCGCGGTAGACCTGGAAGCCGCGACGGAGGCCTTGGTGATCGAAGGTCTTGTAGAATTTGGTGTGCTCCCACGGATATTGGGTAGGATGGAGTCTATAGAAACATGCGAATCAGTCCATGAACGTCCCTCGTACTTTTTGCAATACAACTCGGTATCCGTTGCCAATGCCATCTGACGATGCGGCGCTTGCCTCTGCATCCCACTTGTGAGACTCACCCTTCTTCTTGGGGCGTCATGGCGTGCGCCTCCCGACCAAGCAGTTGATAGTACCAGGCAATCGAACCGATGGCGATAGCTGTCGCGGCCGAGCCTGCGGCGGTAGACTTCCATGACGAAGCTTCGGCGGTGGTGCTCGACGTCGATGCGGAGCGCTGTAATGAAAGCCAGATCAGCTCTAACCTTCCCCTTACCAACCGCACAACATGGAGATGCAACTCGATGCCATGTCGACACTGGCGGCGTTTGAGGTGGGCGTACCGTAGCTGTCCTGCTGGCGACGCTGCGAGCCGCAGGGCCGACCGAGCGCGCCGAGCGCAGGCACGATCTTGCCAACATGTTGATTCCAAAGCTGGCTCAACGGCCTGGAGGGATGCCGGCTACAGTGAAGGTTCAATTGCGAGGAGGGCGACTGGTGGTAGGGTCTGCTTTGGGCTGAAGGAGGAGAGGGAAGCGGCAGAGCCTCGTTGCAAGACTAAGCCACAAAGAGGAAAGCGCTGTGCCAAGCTTGCGTCGAGACCAAATCAGAAGCGAGGGATTTCAACCGTCTGAAATCATGACCATCCACCATGAAGCTTATGACGGTCAGCTGCAAAGGACGGTTTAACGCTCTTCAGTGGATACACTGCTACCTGCTACAGCAGAGTTGATCTTACCCATTCAGTTACGACAAGGCAAGTGTGCTGTGAAGTCACGATTCAATGAATTTTCCAGGGTTTGCACCAGCAAAAAGCAAGCATATACAGGGCATTAAATTGAGGACACATAGACTTCTTGCAGAGATCTCGCAGTACGAAGTACGAGCTGTCTAATTTCAGAAAAATCTCTTGCCATAACAATGCTTCCTGGCGGCGCAGGTTTTGCCGTTCCATTCTTTGCTGCTTTCCTTCTTTCAAGTATTGTTTTCGTCTTTGTTCTTCTTAGTCCACTTGTCTTTTTCACAGAAGGCGACGAAAAACCCCTTCCATTGGGAAGGTTAGGTTAGGGATCGGTGCCGCTCTGCATAGTGAGACGGAGTTCACAAACTACTGGGACCTTGCAGAAGAGTTTGCGCTCAGGGAGACAACTCCAGCAAGTAGCCAGGACCCGGTGAACTCGGCTGTCCGATGCGACCGCTGATAACCGTCGACTACGGAGTCACTCTCGCGAAGGTGTCGAGTCATTCTCTAGGCCTTGTATTCACTATGCCTTTGTTCTCACAAAGCACGGCACCTTCGCCACAGGTCACTTTCCATCGAGCCCTTGATCTTCCACCTCTTTGCTATATGACTCTTACACTCTTATACAACACATCTTACCGCCATTCTGTCATAACCAAGCCCATATCATTCCACTATTACAACGCATCTCGCGTCTATTTGATTTGTCCACAGCAACACACACAACGCACTACACGCAGCTCATGGCTTTCAAACACTTAGCCCTTGCCTTTCTGGCTGACCGGACTGTGATCGCAGCAGCCGTGATCCGTCGCCACGAGAAACACACGACAGGGGTTGTTACTCTCACCACAACTCTCACTACGACCGTGCCGTTTATCGAGTCGAGCCTGTCCTCAACCCTTGCTCAGCAGAACCCAACTACTACCACGCTGTGGTTGACGACGGCGGTTCCCTATCCGGGTTCAAGCATTACTGCAAATCCCGTCGAGGAAGGTACAACTACTCCGGCACAGAGTTCCATGACCACGGTGCCTCCAGTGGCATCGACAATTCCTGCATCTCCTAACAATGAACCTCCGGTGCCGTCTAACACGGTCGCGCCCACGACTGCTCTTCCATCAAACACTGGCTTCATAGGCTTCCCAGCCAATTCCAGCACCACAGCGGCCGGATCCACGAGCAGCGATTCAGCATTCATACCACTTATACCCGGACTCAGCACCATGTTCGAACCGGGAAAGACGTTCATTTTCAGTGGCGAGCCTTCCCTCACCGTCCCAGCCACATCGCAGACCATCAGCCCAATCACTACAACTCCAGTGCCATCTTCGACAACATTGCTCCGTTCAAGCCTGACGTCCACAACGCTCGTCACTCAGCCGAAACCAACACAAACGAACACCGCAGCCCCAATCTCAACCGCTTCCTTTGAGGCTCCAGTGCGAGCCACATCGACGGTCGCCTTCGAGGCCCCAGTGTCAGTGACATCGGAGAAGCCAAGCACGCCTCCGCCTGCGACAACTACACCTTCATCGCTTCCGCCGCCGCCTTCGACTACGACGAAGGAACCGAAGCCCTCTGATCCATGTTTCCCGTACCCATACCCCGGTTGTCAAAGAAAGAAGCCGGGCGCTGCGATGGCCACTGGGTGGATGATGGCTAAGCGTGAGGCTCGTAGGGTGATTACACTTCAGGCACTCACTAAACCTGCACCTACTCGCAGCCTAGGTTGATTCCCTCATCATTCTGTGTTGTCTTATTTTGATGGAGACACTATGAACATAAGCCGGCCTATCATGTTGATTGGTATGGGAGCATCTGTCTTTGTTTGGTTGTTAGATGTACAACATGGGTGTTCAGGTGCTTCTGTTGCATTTGTAACCAGCGAACCAGGTTTTGCCATACAATAGATATGCTTCAGCTACGGGATGTTCATGCTGTCATATTATGAAATCCTTTCTCTATGAAGTGGCACAGCGGCCTTGCTTGAGTGTTGAGTATGCATCTATCCTGTGAGTCCGCATCTTGAACCATCAATGATGAACAGGACTCCATACCGCCACTTGTGAAGGCGTTGGGTTAATACTTGAGCCGCATGTAATCCTGATACCTAGCCACCCTGCGATCCGCCATGTCAACCCTGTCAAGTCAGACTTGGCGTGGGAGCGGACCTCATGAATCGTGAATCCCCCTTTCAGCAGTTGCACCTCAGTTTGAGGGGCAGCGCTCTTGCCCATGGTAAGCGTCGCTACGATCAGCGTCTTGCCTTGGTTTTGTTCCTTCCATTGTAGTTGATTCCTCGGGTTCCGATTGTTCCAGGTTCCGCGCTCAATTTCCTTTCACTGCTTTCTTCTGAAGGCCATCCACGGCAGTGCTTCGCTTGTCCTAAAAGATCACTGTTGCTTCAGCGTCAATCCTCTTGCTGTTGTCACCTGAGCAGGAACGTCTCTACACGCAACCCTGTCAGGACTCCCGTTGCAATCCTCAGTTGGTCAAGGCGTTTCTTCATTCTGGCACATCCTTCACTTCAAGAAACTCCGCCACGCGTTTCGGTACCCAAGAGCTCGGCAACACATCAACGGACAAATTCTGGGAATCACTTTGAGCGGCACCACCATGCAACACCACTCTACCGCCCAGTCGGCTTGTCGTAGCCTACCATGTCACAGGTCTCGCAAGTTCCTCCCCTTCGAGCTGTATGGACAAAGCGTCGATCTTGACCGTGTCGAGGATGTCGCCGCGGACTGGGAATGGAACTTCGTCACTTGCGCTTCGAGACTGTGCAGACGCAACCACCAGCGTCATGCGCATACAGATGACGTTTGTATCGCCATCGACGGCGCTTGCAGGGGCAACGGAACCTCACGCACCAGAGCCGCGGTGGGGGTCTTTGTAGGATTCAACTCGGACTATAATGTCAGCGATGAGATCGGTTGCACCACCAACCAACAGGCTGAGCTACATGCTGGTATCATAGCTCTTGAGCAAGCCTTGGCTATCAACAACCACGACCCCAAACGCCTTGACACCTTGGTTATCAAAACCGACTCAGACTACTTGTACAAGAGCATGACCGAGTACATCTTCAGATGGAAGGAGAATGGTTACATGGACGCACGACGCCGGCCAGTACAAAACCGTTCGCTCTTCAGGGAACTCGAAGGACTCACGCAGGAGTTGAACCAGCGTGGCGTAACCGTTCTTTTCTGGCATGTGTGCCGCGCTTTCAACTTCGCTGCGGACATGCTTGCAAACGCTGCGTTGGATGGCACAGAGGGTACAGTTCGGGGGAGGATCATGGACGAATATTCTCATCGGGGCATCCCTTTCCAGGACGGGGAACACTGACTGGACTTCGACCTCGAGGCAACTGGCAGAACCGCCAGTCAGAACCCGACTGAAGTGGTCAGACAAGACGGAAAGGCAGAAGCTTGATAGCACCGCAAGACAGCTGGAAGCAACTAAAAGTAGACTGGCGCGGAAGCATTGTGTATTGGCGCATATTTGCTGGCAATTGATCATATACCCGGGTATCTTCTTTCTTTTTACTTTGTTCCCCTTCATTCAGGTCCAGGCTTTTCAGATGTAGTTGAAATTGTTGCGTTTACGCAAACACAGTTCCGATACTCTGTTGCATTTTAACGCTTGCAAGATCTATACGTGTAGGACGGCGCCGCAGTTTACGACTTGCCCTCTTCCGCACACGCTTCCAATAGCTTCTTCTGACAATCAAACGCCGTCTGAGCATACTCCATCAGGTCGTACTCCTTCCCCTTACCGTCCGGTCCACTGTCAAACACCTCATACGAGAACCAATCCCTGAAGCCCGTCTTAAGCACCGCCCTCGTCACGTCCACAACCGGAAGATATCCGCCCTGGAACGGCGGGGGTCTGAAATCATGGCTCCACCTGCCTCTCGGCCTCAGCCCACTCTCATCCGGCTCCTTGCTGAGCGGCTCCGTTGGCTTATACGCATCCGAAATCTGCAAGAAGTATATCTTGTCCTTCGGCACCGTCTTACTCAGCTCGTCCAAACTAGCATGGAACTTCTTCTCCACTTCTTTTGGATCGCCTTCCAGCATGCCCGACTCGGTGGTAGGATCACCCCACTCCCCGCCAGCGGTCTGGAATGTGTCCAAGCACAGCCCGACGTTGGGCCTGTCGACCTTCTGCACGATGTCCCAGACATCCTTCCAGTCCGGCGCGTGCGTCGACCAGCACCAGTTCTCGTATGCCATGCGGAAGCCGTGCTCGGCAAGCATGTCAGCGAGTTCGCGGAGGTCGGAGACGAAGCGGTTGCGGTCTGTGCCGATCTTCTCAGCTGGTGCGTCTGAAGAGCCGACCTGTGATTGTTAGTAGGGGGAATCGAAGCTGCGCAGGGCGGAGCTCACTTGGAGCATGTCCGTCCCGCAAGCCTCCATGACCTTGATCCAGCCCTTGGCGCGGTCGAAGGCGTCTTCCCGCTCATCAGAGCCTTCGGGCCAACCCTCGAATTCGCTGAAGGGTTGAAGAATTAGGATCTTGAGGCCTTTGGCGTCACATTGGGATTTCACAACCTTGGCGGCGGTGCAGAGATCATCCCAGTCGTTTGGTCCGACTTCCTTTTTGAGATAGAGACTGGCGAAGGAGAGGAGGTCTGGGAAGCCTAGTTCAATGGCTTGGAAGCCGGCGGCTGATATGGCTTCGAGCTTCTTGGGCAGGGTATGCTCTTCTTTGTAGCCGATGGAGACACTGGCGTAGGAGACGGGGATGGATTGCAGCGAGTCTAGAGAGAGTGACATTGTGAAGTGTGTTTGTGAGGGTTTTGATAGAGGAGCTTTGGAAGAGTTTACACAGGCAGAAGTGGAGGTTCGTAGGAAGCTACGGGTTCAATGATGTATCTTTATGCGGCAAGGCTGTGACGTAGAGCTGGCATATTGCACCCTCAAGTAATAATTTGCAATTGCGCATGGCAATGTAAGAGGACTAGCAGGATAGAGGATTCGGAGGATTATATCTCTATATGTGAAGATGCGTTCTACATCAGGCGAGCGCGTTTCAAGCGTTCTCAGCCCTACACGAGATCGTGAGTGGCTGCCTCGACGTTTGCGCTTCGTGGATTGAGGTTACTCATCCCTGTGACGCAACCTTCCAGAACGTCCAGTGGAAAATTCTGCCTCACCGCCTTTGGGTGCGACTCATTTCAAAACCGAACTCTCAGCCTAAAAATCGCTGACTCTGATTTGGTAGGGTTTTTGTACATAAACATTGTTAAAACATACACGAGCATCAGCGAGTCATGTCTGTAAGTCTGAGTTCATTTCTCATGCCATTTCTCATGCCATTTCGAACAACTAAACCGTTGATACCCGCAAACGGGTAAACCCATACCCAGGTCCGTCCACCTGGCTAACTACGCCGTATGGGGCAGTTCTACATAGAAAACAAGACTGTAGGCGACGCGCAAAACTCCGAAGACTGGCGCATCCGGGGATACAACCCTCTCACGCCCCCCGACCTCCTCCAGCACGAAATCCCACAAACCGCCAAGTCAAAGGAGACCGTGCTTCAAGCCCGCAACGAGGCCGTCGAGATTGTTCAAGGCAAAGATGCACAGCGCAGACTCCTCGTCGTCATCGGACCATGCTCGATACACGACCCGAAAGCGGCGCTCGAGTACTGCGATCGGCTGCTCACGCTGAAGGAGAAGTACAAGGATGACCTGCTCATCGTTATGCGGTCGTATCTGGAGAAGCCGCGGACGACGGTGGGGTGGAAGGGCCTGATCAATGACCCGGATATCGACAACACGTTCAAGATCAACAAGGGGTTGAGGGTGTCAAGACAACTGTTTGTGGACCTGACAGAGAAGGGCATGCCCCTGGCAAGCGAGATGCTGGACACCATTTCGCCGCAGTTCCTCGCGGATCTGCTGAGTGTGGGCGCTATTGGCGCGAGGACGACGGAGAGCCAGCTTCATCGTGAGCTGGCGTCCGGTCTCTCCTTCCCGGTCGGCTTCAAGAATGGCACGGACGGGAGTCTGGAGGTGGCGATTGATGCCATTGGGGCTGTGAAGCATCCTCATCACTTCCTGTCTGTTACGAAGCCTGGCGTGGTTGCGATCGTGGGCACAGTAGGCAACGAAGACTGCTTCGTGATCCTGCGAGGCGGCAAGAAGGGCACGAACTACGATGCAAAGAGCGTGGCGGAGGCCAAGGAGAAGTTGGCGAAGGCTGGCACGAACTCCCGGCTCATGGTCGATTGCAGCCATGGCAACTCGGAGAAGAACCATAAGAACCAGCCGAAGGTTGCGCATGCGCTTGCTGAGCAGATTGCTGGTGGCGAGACGGGCGTTATGGGCGTCATGATCGAGAGCCATATCAATGAGGGTAAGTCGCGCAAAGCGAGAGTGTCTATACAGGTCAAGCTGACCCAAATCTGCAGGCAACCAGAAAGTACCCAAAGAGGGCAAGGAGGGCCTGAAGTACGGCGTGAGCATCACAGACGCGTGCATTGGCTGGGAAGACACCGAGACAGTGCTCGAGGAGCTGGCGACTGCGGTGCGCAAGCGGCGAGATGTTCTGGGCGTAAACGGACATGCTTAGGTGTTTGCGTGCTGTCTTCTTGCATTCGAGCTGGCGCGAGATGGGTTCGCGTTGCAAGGCGCAGTCGCCACATTGACACGTCTGGGCATTCTTCCAGTAGGAAAGGTAGCCGGTTTGCCAACTCGCATAGATGGCGCTGGGTATGTTGTTGATACACGAATGACGAAGTTCTGACGCTTCTTCCATATCTGCAGGGGCCTCATGGGCATAATCCTGCAACCGCGATTCCAGATGCTGCATCTCTACTCCATCTGCTCTCCAAGCTAGATAGCTCCAGGCACGGTCGGACCTAACGACGTGGCAGTCCCCAAATCTCCTGCAGGGATAGGAAATGTGTCAATGGCAAGCCGAAACCTTTGCCTTCCCTCTCGGCTGACTGGTCAAACCCCCTGCCTCTACCTAGCACACCATCGCCGTTCACCGTCCACCGTCCACCGTCCGCCGTCCGCAGTCCAATCTCAAAGAGCCATGATATGTGCAACTGGCGGTGAGTCTCGCGCAAACGCAGAGCCAGCATCCCAGCAATAGACTAGATGTCGTCGCCGGTGGATGGCCCCACTGCCGATTACCACGCCTGCCACGGAGCATGTTTTCTACTGGTAAGCGGACTGAGGTCGCACTCCTATTGGCACGTCCAAGGAGCTGAAAATGGCTCGGTCGATCGGAGCCTCGTCCACTTAAGACTAACTTGAAGAAAACTGGGTCAAAACCAGTCGTCAGGCTGCCTTAGGCCGCCGCACAGGTTGAAGTGGCAGCTCGTCGAGCGTCGAGGAAGCGTGGCCTCAGATTTCAGCTGCGTCTGTTGCTTGTCGACCCATGACTGACCAGGACATGCTCTGTGACGCCAAAAAGCCACCTGCAGACTACCTATCTACCGGCTGCGCCAGGATCCTGAAATGCAGGTCAGCGCGGGTAGAAAACATCCAGACCTGCAGGCACTCCTTCTCTGCTTTAGCGTCCTCCAGCTTTCTACAGTGCCATGGAGTGCCTGTCTGGACCCAGTCCAAGTCCTCTCAGCAGCACAATCAGCCAGGAGAAATTGCACGCCTCTTAGCGTTGAAGTGATTGGCGCTCAACCGGACGCCTAACTAAAAATCCAAGCCCACCTGAACCTCAAACGCCCCGGCCTGAGGCACCTGAGCTGTTGAACCGGGATTACGAGCACGAAATGTCATTGACGACATCTTCTGGCTGCGGTACTGGAGTCGCATTGAAAAGAACGCCAGTACATCCATGTCACTGCACCGCCCCGGATTTCTGCGGCAATGGTGCACTGCTTCTCGAGGCCAGCCTCCTGAATGTCCAGGACAGGATGCTATGCAACAGGAGCTTGTTCCGCTCGTGGCTCATTCGAGGCGCACCGCTCCGGATGCAAAGCAGTGGATACCCGTTGATGGCTTCACCAAGCTTTCGTGCTCTTGACGGTTTAGTGCTCCTCAAAAACCCTGTTCTCAGTCTGCGTCTCCGATCGTTTCATAGAATCAGCTTTATGATGCAGGCCTTTCGTGCCCGGCGCGGCGCAATGAGGAGCCTATCTGCGCTTACCTAGGTCTTCTCAAGCGCCCACATGTCCGACGCTCTTATCTCCTCGCCTTCGGCAGCCGTGTCTGGCGACGCTAGCTGTGGAGTTTGTGGGACTGTGGCTGCCAGCCACGAGTCGGAGCCGTGGGTGCGCGCGATCGTGCGGGGCGCGCGGAGGCCGCTTTTACTACGCCTTCAGCACGCGATGGCCGTGGGGGAGCAGCAATCTTCCACTTGGCGCGATCGGTACAGGCAACATACAAGGGCAGGAGCGAAAATCAGCGCGCATCTCGCCCCGCCAGACCAATCGGCCCCAGCGTGGCTAGGGATTCTTGCTCCTGCCAAAGTGCGCGGCTTTTTGTCGCTGTGGGCCGTTGAGACAAGCACGCAATCGCGTGTGTTGGCCACTTCACTGGCACACGTCGAAGGATGAAGTCTCCAGAACGGACAGGCGTTGCAGAGGGCGTCCACTTCTCATTGCTAGTCCGGAGCTCTCCTGTTCGGATCTGCATAGAGCCGTGCACGAAGCGTCCAGCAGCTTTCCGCTGTCAATGTTGGTCGTCCCACGTGCTGCTACAACTGACGTTCTTGGGCGACCCGGTTCAGCCGTGGGTCAACATCTCGTCCACCATCAGGGCGGTCGCAGGCATTAACCGGCCAAAGGTCAGGGGAATCGTCCGTGGCCGCTTTCTTCAGCTGCCGGAATGCGACCAGGAACTTTCTCCACAAACCCTCGTGCCTCTCGCACGCACGTCTCGGTTTCTCGACGCTATTGATGCACAAAATGCCTGTAGGTGCAGGGTGTGAGAACCGGCGCGCGGGTAAGTGGCCTTGGCCTCAGAAACGTCATCATGCCATCCTTGAGGAGTTGCTCCTCACAGATGGGATAGTGGGCTGGGTGCAGCGGCGATCCGGAGATTTTCGCAAGGGGCAGCGTCCACGGGTTGTTTGGGCCTCAAAGAACGTCGGTCGCGCTCTATCTACCTCGCGAGATAAGACTACCTCGTGCATGGAACATGTTTCAGCTTATCTCGAAAGAGATTCATGATGCAATCGTTCTTTGGCTTTCCACGCCCAGCCGCATTCCCGGTATTTTGGCCTGGGCTGATTCGAGAGGACTCGACGAGAGGTTTGCGTTTGCCTAAGCACCTGGGCACGAAGCGCATATAATCTTAATCTGCTGGTCGGCGCCATATCAGCTCCTGGGCTGCAGAAGATCTGGCGTGCATGCAGCCTGCCCCGCTCACGTTGAGGTTCCGCGCGCATCCCGCCGCAAGGTTGGTCGAACAGCTTTTCATTGTTCTACGGTGGTTCTTTGCATGCTGCTAGTTGCGCTTCTTGGGCTACAGGGAGCCAGAAAAACGGCGCGGAAACGGCGCAGCGGGTAAGCCGCGCTAGTCTCAGGAACGAGGCGGGGTCGAAAAAGTGATGCTTGCACTCGGAACGTTACTACTCGATCCGCGCCAGTTATCAAGCCTCTAGGCGGCCCCGATGATTCCCGCCGCTTTTCAAGACGGCACCGGCTGAACACACCTCGCAATCCCTGGGCGATGCATCTCGTATTATCGAGGAGCTTGGAAGGCAGCTCTTGCTCGGTTAAGCGCCGATCTGAGAATCTCACCACGTTCATCATGCATACATGGACGCTTAAGCAGGAGAAACTGCGAATCACTGCGATTGCCCCAAATCCGCGTGACTGTGCTTCGCCTGCTGGCCGTTTCGTTGGGGAAACCTGGGGCTTTTAGCGCGGTGGTTTGGTGGAGGCGCTGACGGTTAACCAGACATCGGCGGCTGGCCAGCAGCAGACACCGTGAAAAACCTCACGCTGACAGCTCGGCTCTCATGGAACGATGTGAGGAACTTGCCCGAGCAAGACACATTGAGCTCTGCGACAATGCAACGTGACGTAAAACTGCATGTGTCCAGTAGGGATTGAATTAGCGGCTATCATCCTCTGCTGAGCGATTGGTTTCACGTTGTGGATTCAGCTTCAAGACTCAAGATGGGACCTCGAGCAGGGTCGGGGAAGAGCTTTGCATGCCGCATCACTACATGCAACGTATCTAAACAGTCGGCGACTACTGCAATGAGGCTTGGCATCCATTGACGGCCAATTTCCGAGTCTTGACAGCGATGATGCAAGAGCATTGAGCTAGCGATGGATGCGCAGACTGACAGCTCATGATTAGCTCGAAGTGGTTTTAGGTTTGTACGGCACCGCTGATGCACGCTGAATCGACAGGAGTGCAGGCAGGCAAGAGGCTCGGCATAAGGCAACTCACGATGCACGTTCACCGACTTTAAGAGGCGTGCTAGGACGACAGGTAATATTATAAACCCTCCGTCCCCCGCTTCATGCCGCGCAGAGATACATTTCACATTCGTCTCTCAATACTTATATTCTATTCTTACCCCTACATCTTACCCCATACTATCTTTTAACAATACATACATTACTCGCACCTTCTTGTACAGACACGGGCAAGCCCCATCCACATCTCCACCAGGCCCTGCGTTCACTTCAGACGTTGGTCAGACTGCGTTCAATCTGTTCGGCTTCCTCGGGAGCACAACAACAACAACACTGCCACATACTCCCTGTAGAGGACGTCTTGTCTTTCCATTATTTGTGTCCTGCCGTTGCACGCCTGTTCGTTGTCAATACCCTTCCATCTGTCGCTTTTTTGACTCTCTTACCATTCGAATCATCACCTCTGGCAAACCACTGGTCCGTCATCACTGTACGTTATAAACCTCCGCGATATGGACCAACGCTCTACGCCTACGGCGGAGGAGTGGCGGCAGATGAGGGACAATAACCTGCACGGCGCCGACGACGACAAAGCGGCCTACATAGCGTACTCAGAGGGGTCTTATCCGGGCGAGAAGGAGATTGGTACGTAACAACACTATGCTGTGAATAGGGGCTTGAGCTAAGAATTCAGCAGCCATCGACCTTGGAAAGGATGACAGTGCGGCGTCGGGCCGTGACACATACTGTCAGTGTGACTCGGACCCCCAGGCCGCAAGCGTCGACAAGCAGCATTGTCAATGGCCGGATTGTCGACACCGCTATCCTGCTGGTAGGTGTGCCTGTGGCTCTGCAGCGGCTTGGTTGCATGGTATTCTGACCAAACTTTGAAGGTCTCAATGGACATCACGCCGGTCCATCGAGTGGAACGACAGGCCAGGTTCAGCTGCCAAGTATTCGACCAATCTTTAGCTATGAACATCAACCTCAAACAACGGCCGATGGCTACGGTGGTCAAGACGGCGAACAGGCTCCTGACAACGACGAAGTAGGTGACGATGACGCTGCATCATTGAGGTCATTTCGTACAATAGGGCGACCATTCGGTATGCAAAGTAGATGAACGAGAGCATACAATGTTCGGCGGAGAATGCTAATAACATTACAGAACTGGACGTGTCGTCGGACGAAGCCTCGGTGACAGAGCCGCCAGTAGATGGTCAAGACCATCGTGATACTTCGGTAGCGCAAAACGAGTACGGTGGCCAGGTCCCCACAGGGCCGCACACTTGGAGCCCCTGCGACCCATACGACAGTACCGCAGCATATCAAGCATGCGACCGGCAATATTACTCGGATCCAGAGCAACCGTAGAGTGGGGTTTCGTGATGAACGTCGACGTTTAGAAACAACTTGCTGCGGAGGTGAAGTCGATCTACGCTGGTGATGCAACCTGACAGCCGGCCAATATCCCAGGAACAACTTGCCGCGGAGGTGAAGTCGATCTACGCTGAATTGACAATGGTCGAGACCAAATGTATAAAAGTCGACAAGTCCTAAGCGACGGCGAACCAAGCTGGATCTGGTCAGCCGCCAAAGCTGCAGGGGGACCACTGGGCAGCCTTGACTGCTCTTCATTGGACCTTACTACACGAGCACCATGACTTCTTTCTTGCCTCTCAGCATCCGTCCGTATCTCTCGCTTTACGACGTTTAGCTGCCAAATATTCTATGCCGGCACGCATGTGGAAGCACGGGATCCATTCTTTCCCCGAGCTGCTACGTGTGCGCCTTGGACCATCTCGTTGTTGTCCTTTCCCCCGCTCTCCTTTTCTTCTCCTTGTAGTTCCATTTCTTGACGTTACGGCCTGGCATGACTTTCCACTCAAAGTTTGGCGCTTATCTCGGTCTTTCCGCTTTGATGGAATGGTAACGTGTAGATGGCCACCCGAGCTGCAGGCGGCTTGGATGTAAATTGCTTATAGACGGCACTGAGGAACTGTTTACATCTTTTACTTCTCTTGATGTGACCATACGACTTGTTCTATTTTTTGTCTTATATCTTGAATCTGTTCCTCTCCCTTGGCATTGTAGATGGATTAAAGACAGACAAACCTTCGATCTGTTTAGATCTCTTTCATCGTCCTCTACAACCTAGACCTGGGTTTCGTAAATTTGACCCTGTTGATGCAAGATCCTACCCCTTCGAGGCTGACCTCAACCACGTCGCCGTCTTTGAGCCACAACTGTGGTTTACGTCCCATACCGACACCTTGCGGACTGTCATATGTCAGCGTTCAACTCTCCATATCCAAGGCTGCATAAACTTACGTCCCAGTAAATATCAGATCACCCGGCAGCAACGTAGTTCCCTGACTCAGGATTGCGATCGTCTTCGCTACCCCAAAGATCATATCCCGCGTGTTGCTCTCCTGCACCGTCTCGCCATTCACCTTCGTCATGATCTTCAAGCTCTGTGGGTCTTTGATGATCTTGCTCGAGACAATCCCAGGTCCGAACGGCGCCCATCCATCGAACCCCTTTCCGAGCCCCCACTGTCCACCACCCCTCTTAAGCTGCCAGTCTCGATGCGACACATCGTTCCCGACGGCATATCCCGCGACGTAGTCCAACGCCTGCGCTTCAGACACCTCGCGCGCCTCTTTCCCTATCACAGCCACGAGCTCGCACTCGTAATCCAGCCCCTCGCCCTCCTGCGCAACCGGCGCAATCGGAATATCGTCAAAAGGCCCAGCAACCGAAGTGACGGGCTTGTAAAACAGGACCGGATACTTCGGGATCGGCATGCCGGACTCATGAGCATGTTGTTCGTAGTTCAGACCCAGACAGCGCACGGTTGCGACGTCCTCGCGCGCCAGCGGCGCAAGGAGGAGGCGCACATCAGCGACTTGGTCCGTCAGGGTGTGCTGGCTCCATGGCGAGCCGCGGATCACGCGCGCTTGTGTTGCTTTGCCGATGTCGGTTACGCCCGAGGGGAGGATCGCGTCGCCGTAGTAGGTGCGGCCGTCCTTGGCGAGGAAGCGGACGAGGCGCTGATGGAGATCAGTCGAGGGAGGGTGGGGAGGAGAGGCGCGGGGGCTGCGAGGCGTGGTGACCTACTGTGAAGGACGACATTTTTAAGTGGACTGGATGGAGAGGAGTGGACGATGAGGCGTGTAAAGGTGGTAAAGGGTGGTGGTGATAGACTCCCCCGGTTCTCCACACGAGCTTCCCCGCCTATTCCGCCCTATGGATTTCGGCAGCCGAAGCTCGGCAAATTCCACAATCGTCAACTTCATCCTTGCTCTTGCATGAGCGCACCAAGACCTCATCGCGTTTCGAGCATCACGGATTGCGGACTCGTTGCCTGAATCGACATCCGCTCGCATTGCAATCGTCTCAACCCTTCAACTTCAGGCCCAGAATATTGTCTCCGAAGACCAACGTTCAATCCCTTCTCGAAGCCAACAAGCCAGAAGCAGCATCCGCCCACGTGAAGCATCTATAGGGCTACAGATGCCCAGACTCTCCGGATTGCAGAGGGACGTTCTGTCTTTGTATCGGCAATGTCTACGAGCTGCCGCCAAGAAGCCTGCTGTAAGTTGGGCGGCAATCAAGTACGAGGTCATGTCCTGACTATTTTGCAGAAAACGCAGCAGAATTTCAAGATGTTTGCAAGGTGAGCGCGATTGTTACTAGTCACCTCTATCCGGAGAGCGGTGGTCCAGTATGAACATGCATGTCCTACCAAGCGTGGATGAGTGACACTGCTCTCGGTCAGCTAACTACACACATGCGGGAGACCAAGAACGAGACTGCAAGAGGCTCATTCCCTCTAGAGAACGTTCGTCGGTTGATCCTCGTTCCCTACTAACTTTTTGATAGGAACGAGTTCAGAGAACACATCTCACTCAACAAAAAAGACTTCGCGACCATAGAGTTCTTACTCCGCAAGGGCCACAGACAGCTAGAGATCTACGCAGATCCAGGCATCACTAACATCTCGAAGTGACTGCACTGGAAGACTACAGTATGCGAATATGTTAGCCTTGGCGCTCTAGTCACGTGACATGGTTGGGCATAGAACGTACGGGAAACTCCGCGTGTCTTCGAGAGTCACGTTGACGTAAGCCCCGTATCACGTGGAGAATGTTCTCGCGAAGAGCACCATGTTAACATCACGAACGAAGCAGCGAGAAGCTGCAGGGCAGTTCTAGTTCTAGCGAAAGGTGGCCTGACATTACGCAATTTTATCATCATGGACCTTTCTACCGCCTGCCAGCGGCTTCCAAATATCACCCAAAGCAACTATAAAGAAGGCCTCATCTGCTCGTCTACCGGCTCATCATCAGAACAACACAACACATCCTCAGACATTCATGCAAGCTATTCGACCAAGCATTCGTCGACTTCCAATTCAAGTCTACAGAATTTCTCGGGCACCAATACACCTCACAGCACGCAGCATGTCTATGTTCCCGCGCTTCCAGGAGTTCTCTCCTCTCTTCCGCCTGCTCGATGACTACGATAGAGCCACTCGCACAGCCTTCCCTGGAACGGTCTTCCCCGCTTCAGTCGCCTCCAGCCTGCGGTCCTTCCAGCCAAAGTTCGATGTCAAAGAACTGAAGGATGCCTACGAGCTCCACGGCGAGCTGCCAGGCATCGACCAGAAGGACATCTCCATCGAGTGGACCGACGGCAATACTCTCACCATCAGCGGCCGCACCGAGCACCGCTCTGAGCGCGGCCAGCCACCAGCGGGCTTCATCGAAGGCGAGCAGTCCGAGCAATCCGACAAGTACCAGAAGCCATCCGTTGAAGACGAAGCTGGCTCCTCCGAAGACGCCAAGAATGACGAGACTGCCGTTACGCAGACCAGCCAGAACAAGGACGTCGCCAAGCAGTCTGCCGATACTCCAAAGTACTGGGTCACTGAGCGCTCGGTCGGCGAGTTCCACCGCACCTTCAGCTTCCCGACTAGAGTCGACCAGGACAACGTCAAGGCTAGCCTCAAGGATGGTATCCTGAGCATCACTGTCCCGAAGGCTCAGGCACCGAAGCCACGGAAGATCAACATTGAGTAAAGTTGACATGATGGTCTGTAGTCGACATGGGAGGAGTTATCTTTGGGCATGGACGAGGAACACAGCATTCCCACCAACACTCCTTGAGCATAGCGGTGGTAATTTGGATGGATGAGTTTACGAGTTATGACATGTCATTCCTTTTTTCCATGAAGCATTATGAATCAAGGATGATGCAAGCTGTACATTAGCTCTTCACGGTACTTTGATACCAACTAATACGCAAAAGCATTGAAGCTCACAATACGTGCATGCACATGAACTCACATTGTCTCTTGCCTAAGCTTTCGGACCTTACTTGGACACTGCAACACGACATGTGAACAATTGAGTAACGTCACCACTGACAGCGTAATGTATCCCCAAGTTTAACGTTACACTATCATTCGTGGTACCGTCTATCTTGACTTACAACTCATAATTAGACTATGTGCCATATCTGCATGAACAGTGAACCCAAGAACTTGGCCTTACGCGCACGAAACATTCATCATGGAGCGAGAAGGGATGAGGACTCAAAAATTGTCTTCTCCCACCGCATCAAGGCGTAGAAACACGATCGATTGTTACGCCTAAGAACACGCCCGCAACGTTCACTGCTCAAAGCCTCAAAAAACTACAAGCGCATAACCACTACCCCGCAAAAACGCCTCATCTGTGATCCCCAACCTCCCAAAACTCCAGCGCCAACCACGCACAACGCCATCATGTCCACTTGCTCTCCTTTTCGCGTAACACCTCCCACCTCAACCCCTATTCCCTCCCCGAGTTCGCAAGTCTCTTCAGTTCCCACTCCTTGGTAAACTCCTGGCTCAGCTTCCCAAGATCCGTCACGAGATCCGCGCACGCCTTCGCGACGGCCGCCTTGGGCGTCATACTCCCGTCCGTCGTGACGCGCAGGTCGAAGGTCGCGAACAGGGGGTGTGGGACTTTGTATGCCGAGAACTGGACGTGCGGGTATTTATGGAGGCGTGAGGCTAGCAGGTTGCCCAGCGTGTGGTCTTCTTTGTTGAAGGTGAAGATGGCGGTGTTGGGGACGCCTGCAGGCGGGTGGGGGTCAGGCGGGTGGGCGAGCATTAGGGAAAATCGGGGAGAAAGGGAGGGAGGGGAAAAGAGGAAGCACGAAGAGAGGGGCTTACGGGTATCGAGCACCCAAGTTACTTTCTTTTCGCCGTCGCCGAGGATGAAGAGCTCGTATCTTTCGGGGTAGTTAGCACTTGTGTTCGTGCCGGCGCCGCTGCGGCCGTAGCGGATGATGTTCCGGTCCCGGGGGTCGGCGCCGAGAGGGTAGTTCATGAAGTGGTTGTGTGAAATGCTTGCGTGAAGTGCTTCTGAGACGTTTCTTGGGAGTGCTTCCGTTTGATGGAGGAAGGGCAGAGCAATGGCCTAAAGCCCTTCTGCACTGCGCATGCTCTTGTCGCATCTCTTCTGAGGTGGATGCAGGAGCTCGTCCACGGAAACGCCGGAAGGCTCCCAGATACGCTTGCCATGACAATGGGAGTGGTATCTCCACGAGGATGAAGAAAGAGTGTAGGAAAGTATGCGACTAACCTGTCAGGTGCGTTCATCTTTGCAACTGCCTTATGTGGCGCGACTTTGCGTGCAGAAAAGTGCGTGTGATGGAAGGATAGTGCTTTGTGTGATTTGACTTGTGTGATATGGGTGATATGAAGAGAGCGACAGAGTTTAGACAGGCGGGGGGCGAGAGCGTTCGTAAAGTAGTGACGTTAAGGTTTACTGCGAAGACATCAGGGTACCTGAGGTTAAAACTTCGGAACTTCCGCAAACAATCCTCAGCCCTACAGACCAAGCTTGGCATGCCACGTGCGTTCAGCCTCATCAGAGGACCCTGAGCTTAATTCGCCGAACAACATTCACTCTGATAATGCAGCTTGGTGCGATGAGCAAGAGCTTACACGACGACAGTAATGTGCAGTCCCATCTCATAGGGTCTAGCTTAAAAGGGGAGTGTTTTACGAGTTGTTCATGGGCTGAAATCTTGAACTTGACTATCATGCGGCCTCGTCTTGCCGTATTAATATTCGATGGCGCTGAGGTCGAGTATAATTGCGTAAAGTCTACCCTGCATCCCATGTGTGCCCTCGCTGCGAGATAACACTGGACTTCCACTTGTTGAGCTGTGCTCTGTCACGTTATTGGCGCATACGTTACAGAAACGAACGTCGAACCGCGCAGTGATTCCGTATTAATGAATAGATTAAGATTTAACACGGCTTCCAACTTCCGCTCTAGAGTAAGGTTGTACGGAAAATCAGAAGCTTTGCTGCTTGAATTGTGTGGCTCCATACGAGGGCCGCTCTCCATGAAAAGGCCATGTGAGTATTTTACTTGCTTTCAGTGTGCGTATCGTTCTTGGAACGGTGAAATGAGTCTGCCAATGCAACACTCTTGAAGACCACTACGTGCGCACGGTATCTCGAGTCAGTAGTTACTCTCCGTACCCAAACAAATCTGAACAAGGGGATCGGGAAACGTAAACGCTACATCGCGCTGAACTCCCGATTATGGCGATAAGGCAAGGGAAGGGACGCACTTCACCATCGTTATGAATGAAGTTCTATCATTATGATTTGATCCCCAAAATCGCTTCTCCGCGCCGCGCAGCTCTGGCGACAGCTGGGAGCGGTATATGGACATAAGAAGCCGCATTGAAGCACTCACTCGCAGCCGTAAATTCCAGCTTGATACTGCTCCGGTCTTACTCGGAGTCAAGGCTTTGAGCTGAGTATCATGTCGCCGGATGCTTACCGGAGACACTTCGCAGTAGAACAACTCGAAGCTGAAGGCCTAATTATGGCCGGTTTCGGAAGTTTCGTAGCATGCAGTTCTGTCGGAAATAGCGTTCTTATTCTTCCAATTAGGTCGACTGGCCAGGGTGTTCTAGATCCGGCGTAATAGATCCGGCGTAACTAACTCATCGCACCGCCATCGAACGGCTCTACGTTTTTGCGAACTTGTGGATGTGGGGAAATGTTTTGAGGAATTTCATCCAGATTGGCGTTTGCTGCTCGCATGACACCGTTCTAATGAGAACAGATGCTTTGTTTGGCAGAAGGTCTAGCCCAGGGACTACAAAGCACCCGAGTGCTTTGGCGCAGAGGTCTAGTGATTTCCGTCTGCAGTCCTCAGATCAGGTCGATCCAGCTAAAGGAAGGGCTGAGTGGCCGCAACGCACGTTTGTGCTGGTAACCGGCGGTATTGTACGAGGCGACACGCGTCTATCGATGCAACAAGAATCTTCGGAAAGCGTCCCTCTTGAGCCCCGTCGTGAGGCCGCTTGAAACTCGCATGAATCGGTGGAGATGGTAGCGCCGAGACGAGCAGAATGCAAGTCAGAGATGAGAACCTAGAATGTTGAGACAGGCCCTCAGCAGGCGCGGCGGGGACTGCTTCGTCCCTGCAGAGTTTCGGTGAACTTGCATTCTTGAACATGGAAAATATTCTAGATGCTTGGCGATGCCATAGTAATTGCAGGCGTGGAAATAGCACAATTTCTGGCTGATGAATGCCTGTGGTACCTTCATGCCAACGGGTGACACTTCCGACAACCCCCCGGGGGAGAGGGGGGACGCTAGAGGCGAGAATTTGAATGATTTGCAGGAAAGTGCTCAATCTGTTTGCAGATTCCTGGGTGACATCTTCCGGATAGAACGGGACGGATGTCTCGGCATGGTGCTGAATGTGTTTGTGCAGGGCACGCGAGCAGGACGCTGGCGTGGAAGTGCCGGATGGCCCCAAGCTCGCAGCTTTACCCAACGCAGCATTGACGTATGTTGAGGCTCGACCAGGCTGCGGGAGAGATGGAAAACTGAGGGAAAAACATGGAGATCTCTATCTACCGACGCCGCTCTCGCAAGTGGACGGAACAACTTCCGGTTTTGAACCTTTGCCGAGCCGTTGGATCGAGAGACGCTTTTAGCGTGAACGCACTGATGTCAGGGTCTACCGCTATTCTAGCCCTGGTGCCGGCTTCTTTTCAATCCATGGCTCGCGCTATTTACTCCGACATTGGGTTTTTTTGGAACGTCTGCTCGCCGGCTGGACTTGCAAGTCGATTCGTTAGACCGAGGGAAAAATTATGGAACCCTCTGGATTTGAAGTCATAGCGACGGGTCAAGGCATGCTCAGGCGCACCGAAATCGTGAGTCTGTATATTGTGCGGCGATGTAGTTGAATCGACAGGAAGGGGCCTTGCGTCTGGCGAGAACGTGCGCAAGAATTGGGTAACCGGAGTTCTCCCATGTTGAGCTTCGTCATGGGGTGATGAACGCTAAACCAAAGAGAAGAGCCGAAATGTAAACGTCCAGGGAAGCACTCCCGAAGCCGGCGCATACCCAAAAGCTCCATGCAGAGATTAAGGAAGCGCATAATCAAGCAAAGGCTGTGAAATATACTGAAACAATGCGTGCCGCCGCAGCAACCGCTGACGTTCGTGAGAGACTCAGCCCTGTTGGGGAAATTGCGATTGATTCAAGTAGAGAGGCTAAGGAACAAACATACAGGAATGGTTCCTTGCTACAACGGCAGTCTCGCTATAGCTTGGACTGAAGCGGTATTATTCTCGGCTCATCATCCTCTCGTTCACATGACTGCAGAGTCCAAAGTGCCGAAAACATGGAGGACCCTGCTCAAAGCTATGTCGTCACCAGCAAGGGGTTCGATGGCGCACGTTGCATGGAGGCGGGAAAGCCGTTTCCGCAGATTGAATGGGCATCCTGGCTGTGGCTGTGCAACGTGCATGCCGTGGCTGGCTGAGGTTGCGAACCGCCCCTGAAACGGTCCGATAATTAGTGTTAGCCAATGGCGTTTCTACGGACGAGCTCATAACGGAACGAACAAAGGGAGAGTGTTGGGCAGCAATGATTTCAAGCGAAGGACTGCGCATCAGCGTCGTTCGAGAGGAAACCTTGCGACAAAACCGAGCGCGGCAACGGAAGCTCACACAGACTTTAAGCTAGTTTGAGATGCGCACGTTCAAGCCACGCCGCTGGATAGCTGAATCTAAACTACACCAGGTCTGACTGCGGGACCGATAGGCCGACAAACAATAACGCAGATGCAGGAAATAACAGAAGGCGCAATAGCGGACATGAAGTACATGACTCGTCGCCCGACATGGCATCCAATCGTTGCTTCGTAGGTCGTGAACGGACAATCGCCGAAGGTATCCGGACCGACGATGCGACTGGAAGGTGATTAAACTTCTAACAGGCTTGTGTACGTGGAGGAACTGAGAAACAGGAGCATGCTTGCAGACAACACCAGTGAAATGCTTGGATAGAACACGCACACAACTCGCAAGGATCAACTGAAGGACTAAAACGGTCGCATCTGTGGACCGCCCATGGGAGGTAACGGCATTGCAGGCAGACTAGCTGGTCCAGCACTCGACGGTCCCAGACGGTGAAACATCTGGACCAGCCGTTTGCCAACGCTTGTCTCCAGCTCAGTGCCGTCCCGAGCGATCTTAACCTCCCTATTCGCGTTCCAGGGGTTGCGAAGCCCTCGAGTGCGGTAGAAGGGGAGTCTATTGGTAGACTGCCATTCGATCTTGAAGGACTTGCCCCAAGTCTGAGCGCTCACCGACTCTTCTACGTCGGCAGAGTTGTCGCCAGCCTTAGGGGCATCATCTTCTTGGTCGGAGAGGTCAGCTTCCCAGAATATCGTGCCGCGTGCTGAATCGTCGATGATTCGACCCCTAGGTGCGAATTCAGTCGCTGGTGTCGGTATGGACTTAGGACCATCCAGAGCTTCTATGACTTCTGTTCTCGAGACTGTAGGCACCGTTTCGGGAGAGGTCTTGCCAATCGGTGAGGCCATACGTGCATAGCCGAAGTATTCGCCTGACTTATTGGCCGAAAAGATGAGATAGACATTTTCCGCTGTCTAAAAAAAGTAAGCTGAAGGGTAACTCACAGCGGGGAGTGCGATCGTACCTCGTAAGCCTGATTGAGTACCTCTTCGTTGTGGGCCTGAGTGGCCCAGATGCCATTTCTCACACTCAGTTCGAGGTCCTGAAGAGTGAGACTCTTCACGATAAAAAATTTCTCAGCAACTTTCGGAGGTGCTGTAGCCTCACCGTCCACAAGCTGTCTGGTTGGCTTCTCAGCTACCTCAGTAACTTCCTCCTCTTCTTGCCGATCAGGCGAACGCCGTGGAGATATGCTAGGCGCGCGCGGACCACTCATAGCAGATGGTCCAGTAGGGACGCCAGAAGCAGCTGTTGAACTCCTTCGCAAGCGGCACACAAGTCGAACGCCATGGAAGCGTGAGTCGTGAAAGCGATGCATCGCCGCTACGCAAGAGGCTTCAGTGCGATAATTGACAAACGCGCAGTTGCTTTTAGAGATCAGGAACAGGCTTTCGATGTCTCTCGTCGCATCTTTAGAGAAATGGTCCTTCAAGTCGACGACAGTGGTTCCTGGAGGGAGGTTGCCGACCCATAGTGCGTGTCCTGACTGCTTCGGCTTGCGTGGGGGCCCTCGAGGAACAGAGCTCAGATTTGAGTCTGATGCCTGTCGATTGAGACCTGTACAATACGAGATTAGTCAACCTTCATAGATGATGTTCGTAATGGCTTTCATGCCTTGCAGATAGCCGGTGGCTGCTGTATACTCCGCTCCACCTCCAACGCCAGGCATCATGCGAACGGCCATACCGGGGTTACCACCCAGTATGCCGCTTTCGGGACCTGTCACGTAATTCTGGCCAGGCAGGCTTGATCGTCTCCCATAGCCTCCCGATTGCTGCGCGAACTGAGCTTGATGCCCTTGAGGCGGTCCTTGTGGAGCATAGGTCGGAGTGTAATAGAGGTACTGTGGTGTTTGTTGTTGGAAAGTGGGGAACGAGTGCTGTTGTGGGCTCGGGCCGGCCGATCTCTGATGCTGGGATGGATATACACCATAGGCGCCTGTCTGCACGCCTTGACCTGACTGATAAGCGGACGAATAACTCTGGTGCGCTAGGCTCGTATTGAAAGAAGGCTGCTGTGAGTAGTTGGGAGCTGGGTGAGTCGGGTACTGGAGGTTCTGTTGCAGTTGGTATACAAGTGCTGAGGTCGATGCGCCGGATAGCGGTCGTTGCGACTGATGCTGCTGAGAGGTCATTGAAGAGTAATCCGGCAATGCTCCACCTAATGCGCCCATGTTGAACGAAGATGCGCCTTGGTCCTGGCTCTGCTGGTAAGGTAGGCGTGATTGATCAGGTCTCTGCTGAGCATACGGAATCGAGCTGTACTGCGAATGGAACGGCGCATTGATTCCGGGGGACCGCAAGTCAGCCATCGTAGGAATGTTGCCGGCGCCGATGGCTGGCTTCCCAGCAGCACCACTTTCGTCTTGGTTCATGTCTGTTCTTCCAAAACCCAAGAGGCTGTTCTCTGCTGGCGCATCACCCATGAGTTCTTCGGCGATGACCGGTAATGCGATCCACTGCTGTACCCAAACAAAAGCCATGTCAGTCCATGATCCGCACGAAGAGAGGGTAGCAACACTTGAAGAAAGATCGTGAATCATTGCTTGTCCATGTAGCTTACCGGAAGCTATATCAATGTGCTGTGCTCCTGTGGCAAAGACGGACGGAGGAAGTCCCAAAGGGGAACGGCAATGCTTAGGAGGTTGTGGAAAGATACCAATCAACTGAAGAGAGTAAGTAGATGTAGAGAAGTAAAAAAAGAAGCGCGCAGTGATAGCCGCCTGAACGGGACGTGATCAGCCGTTCCGCACGAGGCAGTGATCCTAATGGCAACTCGCTTGAGGCGGATCTGGGTCGATCAAACTCAAAGTGGCCAGTAACGGCGAAGAAGAAGGCTGTCAACGTCCCTTTAAGATTGGCAGACTCAGAGCCATATGGATGAGACGGGTTAGACGTTTGTGGAGACGAGCCCTAAAACGGCGCAAAGGCGGAAGGTGCCAGGGTAGCGGGATGGAGATGGTTAAGGAGAAAGTTTGTATCCACCACGTACCACGAGCGTGCGCTTCGATTGCCTCCCAGACCCAAAGCTCTGCTGACTATGATTGGCCGTGCAATGTATGCAGGCTGAAGCCTTAATTAGGGGCTATGAGGAGGTATCTCGCACAACAGGACGAATCCTCGGATTGAGAGACAAGGGATACTAAGGGACCCTGTAAGGCTGGATGATCCTAGCGGTGGCAAGTGCTTGATTCGAAACTGTCGGATACCACGAGTGCGGAGTCCGTGAGGAACAGGCAAAGCAAAGAGTGGGAACGGCGCTCTGTGGAGAGCGCAGTTGGCTGGGGAGACTTTTTAGTGGCAGTTGCCCGTAAGGTGTCAATCAAACGTTGATTGATCGAATGACTGGGATTGGACACGGTGTTCCCAGTAAAGGTTTAGACATTGGCTCGTCAACCGCAAGAAAAACTTGGGGCTTTGCCCCTTGGATTCGGGCGTTCAACAGGTTCGCTATGTAACTCAGGACCAAGAGGTAGGTCATTCTACATCCCCAGGCGCTACTGGCCAAAGTGGCTCAAGTGATGATGAAATTCCCGAGACGTTCTTGCTGCCCTGGGATTTGGGCGACTCGCTCCTGCTGGGACAGTCGCCATAGTGAGCAGCGGCCACGACGGCCCTGGCGGACGTCAACCACAGTTCCATACTGGCCAGTCACCAATGGACGAGCCCAAACGCCGGGGGTCAGTGGAGCAATCTTGCCATCATGACACGATACCGCAATCCCAGCCCGAGGGCTAGGAATTCAGATTGGGGCCAACGGGCCAATGGCGACGCAAATGGGCCGATTCTGCGCGAGGGGTCCGGAGTGGCCACGCACGCGGTCGTGCAGTAGTATCGAACTCTTTTTGCGGTGGATCTGGCATGCTCGACGAGCCGTGCGCAGGCCAGATGCGACTCGGATCACTCGAAGGGACTTGACATGCGTCGATTGCACTGGTGATTGGTAGCTCCTGGCACGGATGTCGTCTCTTGGGACGCAAGCGACGGACTGGCCAGCCACTGGGCGGACGCCACAAACTAGAACATCTTGCAGAACGCCTCAGCCCCAAGGGAATCGTGGAAACCCGTCCTGCATGGCGGCGGCATCCACCACCACGAGTTCGAGCTCCACCACGGGTTTTGCTTGGCTTCCATGCGCCGTGAACCACGGCTCGGCCGTTCCCCTGCCTGTGCTGCATGGCGTTGTATCGCATCATGCATCAAGAACCTCTGTCCTGGCTTGGAGGTCGATAGCAACCCCTTTGTCAACTATACAGTGCTACACCTCCGCACTACTCGCCGCAGCACTGGAAATAAAGATTCGCCTCATTGCCCGACAGGACGCTCTTCTCGGCCAGCTAACCAGTCGGGTACAAAGCGCCCGTCCCATTGCTGGGGTAATCAGGGCTTCTTGCCGATCAAGTGTCGCCATCAGCGAACACCGCAGCCAACCGCAACAAAAATAGCACCTGTCAGAAGTGATCGCCTTCGGCTCGCAGCGAAAGAGCGATCACTTCGGCTTTTAATTGTCGATCTTGGGCATCTCCAGCCATTCGCAGGCTCAGAATCCGGTGCAAGCCCCCGTCCGACGTGGCGGACTTTGGTAAGCTTAACTCCATCGTGGGGCCGTGGAGGCAATTCTTTATCAGGACGCCTCTCGTGCCCGAGAAACGCTTCGCATCCGAGCTGCTCCCTTTCTCGACCTGGTTGGGTTCTAAATTGAGACGGGAACAAGAGCTTCGCTATCGTATTATTGAAGAGGCGAAATTCGGCAACTGAAACACACGGCAGCCTCCGTGAACTCCTCCGCGAGGCTTGTCTTCTCTCGCCTTGGAAAATGTCGCGGTCTGGTTATATCCGGTTTCCAGGACGGAATATTTCGCCGCAGGAGATGCCTCCGTCGGGATAATCTTTCGGCTTGTTGATAGCGCTCCACACCACTCTGCAGCATTGCACAGTTCCCATACTCAAATCCTTCTGTTCGGTGTGTTGCACTGCTGGGTTACATCCCTTCAGCAGTTCAATCAGGACCGAAATTAGCACTCCTTGTTCTTCAACTGTTTCAATGAAGTCATCACCCTCAACCAGCATATCGTTTACACCAACCTATTACGACGGAAGTCTGCCGCGCTTGAACTACGATCCCTGGAGGCATTGCGCCAACCCAGAACAACAAGCCCTATAGTAGGACTCACTGCTGCTGTGTTGACGGTATTGTAAGCCGTTACTAGCGTCACAGAAGTATGCAACACAAAGTGGTGCGAGTAGAGTCTCTGAACTGGAAAGAAGCACACAAAAAACATCATGGGAGAGTATGATGACGTCCATCCTTGAAACATCTTTCTGCCACACGGCCCACCGCTTGATCATCTTTCCGCCATATTCTTAACGACTGCTTTGTTTAAGGTAGAAAACGCGCCACTGAGTGTTAGTCCAGAGCCTTCGACACGTAGTCTTATCTATGCACCGCACTCCGTTCGAAAATGTCTGACCGGGCATTCTCGTTGCTCCAGAGGGATCTGCAGTAGGTCGTTTAACACCCAGCTAGTACTCCGTTGACACGAGCGCGCTTTGCTCGATTCTTCAATTCGTTAGATTTCCCAATTTATACAGCAGAAGAGCAGAAAGTTGAATGTCTACTCATCGAGACTCCTCAATCCAAAGTCATACCCTTTCAATGTTTCTCACTTACCTTGTATCACTTTCATCAAAACGAAGCAACTTCCCGCAACTACTTGGCCTTTGCCTGTCACGAAAACGACTCCGCTTCAAACACCATGCGTAACGTCACGAGCGGCATATCACCTTTCAGGCTCTTCATGGAGGCCATAGTTGGCTTTAGCTTTCGGTACTGAGTTTTCTTCAAAATAGAAAGCTGGCGCTCAATCAGAATTATTAGTATGAAATGCGCAATTTCATACAAAATATGCTATCAGTGTGTTCGCCTGTTGTCGAACCATCTAAGCTTAGAAAGCACAATCGGCGTCAGAGCGCCATCTATGCGCGTAGGCAATCCAAAAGACTCGCCCTTATGCAATCGTCTATCACTTTATCGAGTATTTCATTTCCTCGCAACACCGACGCCTAGCAAAACCTATTTAAGAAACGCCCGCTCACCTCATAAATCTGCCCTCCAGCCTCTATACTCGTCCACGACACGGGTCTCTCCCCCGGCTCCTCAGCAGCTGCACCAGCGTGTCACCGTCAAGGCTATAGCCCGACTTCTTCCAGCGGGCATTGAACCAGAAAGCTAGCTCATCCGCCGAGTCGCCAAAGTCTCGTGCGTCAAACTCTTTCAGGATGACGGCCGCAACGGAGGAGTCCGGGAAGAGCGGAGAAGGTGGTGCATTTACAGGCGGTGTGGGCTTATCGGTGGCGGCCCAATTGAATCTTATACTGAGCGTGGGGAAGGAGTATTTATCTACCTTGGGTAATCGCAGCAGCATGGTGGGTGAACAGGAGGGTTATCGCACCGCGACTGCGCTCCTGGGCTTGGTTGTTGAGAAGGTGTATCTGCGAGAATTGTATCTGGTAGTGCGGAGTGCAATGCAGGTCTCGGGACCGCGGTCGTCTTAGCTTTTCGCGTATTCATTTTACGAATCTGGGAAGATGAACAGCGCGAACAATAGGCTTTGTGCTTGGCTTTGCACCAATTGCAATGTACAATGCGCGCTGTACAAAGCACTGAAAGAAAATGATTGAAAGAATCTTCGCGATAGAGCGCTGACAATGGCCTTGGCCTGGCGACCCTAGGTCGTGGTACAAGGCGTGTCACAACTGTACACTATCGAATTCGGATGATTGCTGGACTTGCGTTCGTGCGGCGGACATCCTGTAGAGTGACTTTGCGAAAGACAAGGCAGCGACCGAAGGATGACAGCCCGCCTGTTGGGCAATACGTTCTCTGCGAACTTGTCCGAGCCCTTTGACCGTGCGAGAAGCCGATCTTCTTCATTGCATCCCCAATGCTCATGTGGGACTGAAATTGTGCTGCAAACGCACTTAAAATATAGCGTACTGCAGTGGTCTAGCCCGCTTTCGAAGCCATTGAAAGGCTGTAGGCACCGCTTCTACCCCGTTGCTCTTTGACGTCCCGTATGTGGTGACCTCGCCGTCCGCTCGAATGATGATAACCGCTCTACGGCCGGTACCTCCTATACGGCTGTTGGTCGGGAAGGGCATGGGGTCCACCAGGGAATAGAGATGTGTCTCTGGCTTCTGGAATCCCGGAATGAAGGCTGTCGAAGCATTGCAGCATGTTTTCAAAACAAGTGTACGAAGCCCGGAAATTAGCTTGACTAGGAAGAACAGAGCAGATGTCCTCAGGGACCGCGAAAAGACGATTCCTTTTGTGGAGTGTGAACCACGAAAACTGCCTGAACAGATCGACGAACGCCAGCTCAATGTCAACAGGTTCCCTAGGGAGAATTCACTCTCCGCCCTGTAAACTCCCATAGCCCTTGGCATTACTCACCCTCTCCGGAGCTTTGCCGTAAAGCTCGATCTTGTTCAGTCGCCCGTCAGAAGCCTAGCTTTGTGAATTTGAATCAAACCACGTATCTAAAATTCTGGTTCTGAATCAACCACGCCCTCCCCTCCTTCCCCTTCCCCTTCCCCGCGACCTTCTCCTCATTCGGCACCAGCACAAACGTCTCACTAAACCCCCTCATCGGGCCCTCCCTCGCCTCCTCCAGCCTTACATACCCGCCCACAATAACCACCACCGGCGAGTGCTGCTCCAGCTCCTTCTTTGAGACAACGTCCGCATTAGCCGCCGTGGCCGCCTCTTTAGCCAGTCCAGTGTTGACAAAGTCGCAGTCGAGTGATTGGACGTCGTAGTAGGTGTATGGCATGGTTTCTTCGAACATCTTTTGCATGGCGGCGGCATCGGGGATGTGATTGCCGTTCCAGACAATGACGGGGACGATTCTGCCGTCGGAGAGGGTCTTGCGGGGCGTATAGTAGCTGGATATGGTATTTCGGGAGCCTTGGAGCGCGGTGTAGTAGGCGTCCACGAAGGTTTCGGCGACTGGTGTATGCAAGTCAGGAACGGGTCCGTGTTCAGCTGACTCAAGAATTTCTTACCTTCTGCTGAGACTTTTGTGAGAACGTCGGCGCGTATCTCGGCCATTGTGGGATGTGGTTTAGTTGGCCTTGAATGATGGCTATTCTGGTGTCGTGCAGAAAGTCCTTCAGGAAGCGATAATTGCCATCCGCCGGAGCTGACTTGCCATGCTTTCACATTCTCAGCTACAACCCCATACCCAGGGTTTGGCACGTGATGCAACAGAGCACTCTATGGAGTAGCATGGAAGATGTGCAGATGAAGCACTTCGGAGGTTGTCCGCTACCCGCCGCGCGGACTCCCCTGCCGTGGACCGTCCTGTCATCTCGAGTCACAGGTAGTTGTATAGCATGTACACATTCTATATCACATCACGACGATGTTACTCAGTCATTTAAGAAGCAGTGTGTATCAAAAATTTATTGGCAATACAGTAAAGGATAACTTTTGGCGCCGGTCATTCACTACACCGAGCTTCGGTATCGTCTGCCTTCTCCTCTAATAAGCCCTCACCACGCACATCTCACATTCCCGTACTGATACAAGCAGTTACGAGTCACTTCACGACCCGGCGTATCGTGACTCTGTAGCTGTAGCGGCATTCATCGCGGCAACCTGTGCGGCGCTAGCCTGATTTCACCCCAAACATGTTCATCCCACTCCGTATGAAAGACTACTCAGTAGAGCGTGCCCACGCAGACACCGACGGCCACAGCAACAAGGCCGATGAAGTTGCCACTCGAGAGATTCGAAGTCGCTCCTGAGATCTTCTTGTCAGTCGCCGTGGGCGCGGCCGTTGCCTTGATCGTTGCATTTGATGCGAAGGTTGTTGTGGCATTCGTAGGGGCAGCAACGAAAGTCGTCGTGGTTGTCGTCGTAGTGCCCAGATAGACTGTGTGCGCTAAGAGACCCAGTCAGCACTACAGTTCAAGCATTCGACTCCAGTGCTACTCACTCGTTGTGGGCTTCGCGGTAGTGGTGTTGAGCATTGGCAGGATCATAGTGCTTGTGCTAGTTCCACTGGTCATTGTGATCGGCGCAACAGAACTTGTGCTTGTGATTGATGATGATGTAAGACCTTGCAGAGCATTTGGCTGAGGGAGCGCAGCAGCCCCGATAGCAGGAAGAGCAATAAGGAGTGTGGACAACAACATTGTGGTTTGAAGAAGTGAGTAGCAAAACTCGGGAAACACAATTGGCGGCGATGAACCGGACATACTTATCGTATACCTCGGGGTATGAGCGCCAAAGGTAATTTGGCCTGGAGACAATGAAGTCAAACAAAGACAGAGATTTGGCAAGAAACACGTGGAGAAAGGCAAGCGAAAGACCACGTCTGAGAAACTCACAACGAAGGGAGCTTACGGCTAGGTGTTACAATGGTCGGCTTTCTCATTTGCTTTGTTCGAGTAGCTACTAAAATCCAAGCCACTAAGTTTTGTATCATATGCAGGGCTGAGATTAAATCAACCCTGGATCCTTTCATGGCTTGCGTGTAGTTGCCAAGAGTTGAGCAGATGAATGAAACCGAGCATAGCCTTCTTTGTCTACGCAGGTGGCTTGATGATGTGTTCACGACTCGAGAGGGAATTTTGACTTTAGTCAATGGCATGGACCTCAAGAATGGCCCTTTGGTATGGAAGCGTGCAGTCCCCTATAATCGAGCAGGACAGGATATTCGATGACGGTGTTCTGGCAAGAAAACTCTAGTATTGCTCGAAGACAAGATGGAATTTACAACGGCTGATAGACTGGGAAAGATGAGACCAAAGAAAGACCGCGGATCAGGCCCAAGCATGATACCGTCTACGTACTCCCCTTCGAATTATGCGGTCTCGGAAACGGATTGACGCAGCCTTCGCATTACCACAATCTTGCACTCATGCACCAGGAGATTTTCAGACCGAAGCACCGCTCCAACGCGTGATGGAAGGATATATCCATCCTAATGCGTACTTTATGAGTTGCGCGACACGGTCAAAGGAGCGAGCTGAAGAGGGCCGGTTGGAATTGACGTTGCCGCCAAGGCGAGCCGCAAGCGAATCCCATCCCGAGAGCTTTGCTTTTCTGCAGCTCGCCCACCTGCTCCGCAGCCTCCAAGCACAGCCATTGCCTTGAAACCAACCCCGAGTACTCCTCGTCGCTAGCCCTCAAGATGCTGTCGCGGAGCTCCCACAAGACTGTGCAGGTACTGCACACCCAGAAGCACATTACACAATCCCCCATGCGCCGAGGCAGAGCTAACCTTACCACCTGCATCAGACCCTTCTGCGGGGCGCCAGACCAGCTACACGGTCGATGGCAACCCTCCAGTCCGACATCTTCAAGCCCACCAAGTTCGGCGGCAAGTACACAGTCACCCTCATACCCGGCGACGGTGTTGGTGCCGAAGTGTCAGAATCGGTCAAAGAAATCTTCAAGGCCGACAACGTGCCAGTGGAGTGGGAGCAGGTGGACGTGTCAGGCGTGGAAACAGGGGACAAGCACTCGGAAGAGCTATTTCGGGAGTCGATTGCTTCGCTGAAGCGCAACAAGCTCGGCCTGAAGGGTATCCTGCACACGCCTGTCGAACGCTCCGGGCACCAGTCTTTCAACGTCGCGCTACGGCAAGAGCTTGACATCTATGCCTCCATCGTTCTGATCAAGAACATCCCCGGCTACGAGACCCGCCACAAGAACGTCGACCTATGCATTATCCGAGAGAACACCGAGGGCGAGTACTCCGGTCTCGAGCACCAGTCTGTCAGCGGCGTCGTCGAGTCTCTGAAGATCATCACCCGGGTGAAGTCTGAGCGTATCGCCAAGTTTGCCTTCGCATTCGCCCTTGCGAACAACAGGAAGAAGGTCACCTGCATCCACAAGGCCAACATCATGAAGCTTGCCGATGGTCTCTTCCGGAACACCTTCAAGAAGGTCGCAGAAGACTACCCAACACTGGAGACGAATGACATGATTGTCGACAACGCTTCTATGCAGTGTGTGTCGAGACCGCAACAGTTCGATGTCATGGTTATGCCGAACTTGTACGGCGGTATCCTATCGAATATCGGCGCAGGCCTCGTTGGTGGACCCGGTATTGTACCGGGCTGCAACATGGGCCGGTCGGTTGCCGTCTTTGAGCCTGGCTGCCGTCACGTTGGTCTGGATATCAAGGGCAAGGATCAGGCCAACCCGACTGCGCTGCTCCTGTCTGGTTCCATGATGTTGCGTCACCTTGGGCTGGACGACCACGCCAACCGCATCTCAAAGGCTGTGTATGATGTTATCTCTGAAGGGTGAGTTCCAGCGTCTATCTTGTGATGAGAGCTCGAAGCTGACGAATTATAGCAAAACGAGGACACGTGACATGGGTGGCAGCGCCACGACACACCAGTTCACCCGGGCCATTCTGGACAAGATGGAGGCATCAGGATGATGATCCTATTGTAGCGTCGCAGCAAGATAGATTGTGCCACATAGTGTATTTCTAGCATGTCAATAGTTGGAATGCATGATTGAATTCTTAGCTTTCCATAAGACCTCCCAAGCTTGTAGGCTTCAATCTATCTGTATTGCCTGCCCTTTTTCCTAAGATCCGCTTTGTTACCTAGGCCGATCCAGCTACCTAGCCTTTCTGTGCCGAAACCACGAAGGATCTCCAGTTATGTGAGACGACGTACGGGTGTCGTTATATGAGAGGGCCAAGAAAAGACCTCGCTCACCTGATCCATAGAGGTATACGTGTACCACTGGCCACCTGCCCTACCAGAGCGTAGTTTCATCCCTGGGTATGCGCGTCGTCCATAACTTGTATGAACAAGTCCGATCCCGTATGCACTCGGATTTCCGATGCAGTCCTACCAACGCCACGCTCGCAATGCAAAAAGCCACGAACCGTAGCCATACATCAGAACGCAATCTTTCTCTTCCTCCCCGTATACTTCGAATTCGGCTTCACCACCTTCC
This sequence comes from Coniosporium apollinis CBS 100218, assembly GCF_000281105.1. NCBI lineage: Eukaryota > Fungi > Ascomycota > Dothideomycetes > Coniosporium > Coniosporium apollinis. Next base: position 145,327 of record NW_006913291.1, read on the forward strand.
CTTTCCGTTCCATCTGCTCCTTTTTCCTGATAATCCACGCCTTCCCACCCTTCCTTTCCCCCCTCTTGACCTTCCCCCCACCCCTCCGTCCATCCACAACGTCCACATCATCCAGCCCCTCCACCACCCCCGTGATATCCCCCGCAAGCTCCCCACCCCCAACCGTAAGCACCAAATACGTCTTCGCGCTCTTCGTCCCCGGATCGTCTTCCAGCAGCCCCGCGCCGAAACCTGCCCGGATCGCCGCACTCGACACCATGCGCTTCTGCTCCTCGTTCCGCGGGTAGAACTGACACACCGCCCGTCCACCCCTCCGCAGACTCGCATACAGCCCGTTGAAGAACCTGGTCAGCCGGCCCTGTGCGCTCTCCTCGGAGGACTCGGCGTTGCAGAGCCACTGCACCGCTGAGATGCTGATCGCGGCGTCGAACGTGCCGGGGCGGAAGGGCACGCCCTGTCCCGCGTCCGCGAGGAACAAGTCACCTTCGACCTCCCGCTCTAGCGCAACGCCGAGCATGCTTTCGGAGATGTCGAGGCCGATCCAGACGTGGGGCCCGCCGTCTTCCGGGGCGACGGATGAGAGGATCGAGCCGCTGAGGCCGGAGCCGCAGCCGATGTCGAGGATGAGGGAGGGCGAGGAGAGCGAGAGGAGGGAGAGCGCGCGGTGCGTCATGCTGGATTGGATGTGCTGGATCCGCGAGGAGGTGGTGTATTTGCGGGATTCGGCGTCGTTGTAGAAGAGGTCGGGGGGGAGGTGGTCTTCGGGGCGGGACATCTTGGCGGTTGCTTTGAGTGATGTATGCAGAAGCTGATGTGGTGCGTGAAAGCTGAGCGGTTGAGATTCGTAGGTGGTGCGCGGTGCGTTTTCGGACTAGAACTGAGGAGGTACCAGAAAATGTGGGATGGTCTTGGCGTGGTGTTGCAGAAATTCGTTATCGATAAGGCATGTCATCCGTTTGCGAAACCTCCAGCTGTCCAGAAACAGCGTTAAACAACAACAGCTTCCCGAGCACTCGATATGTGGATTCTGCCCCTGGTAGGCTATCTGGGCGTTCTACTCGGCTTCGCCTTTCTGACTCTGGCCATTGGTACGCCTAGCTTCACATCTCCTCCAAATCCTGCCATTGTTCAGCATATATCGCTAACCACAACAGCCTCCGGACTGTACTACCTCTCCGAACTAGTTGAAGAACACACCGTGCTCGCCAAGAAGCTCCTCACGCGCCTCATCTACGGCGTGATAGCCCTCCAAATCCTCCTTTGCCTTGTCGACAAGTTCCCCATCGGCCTCAGCACTCTTAGCGTCTTCAGCCATGTCATCTACGCGCAGAACCTCCGGCGCTTCCCCATCGTCAAGTTGACAGACCCGCTATTCATACTCTCATGCGGTATGGCATCTTCCCTCGTCCTGCAGTACCTCCATCAGCCCCCCTTCAAACCAAGGAACGCCCCCAACTGACACCCCCAACCCCCCAACGCAGCCCTCGTCCTCTTAAACCACTACCTCTGGTTCACGCACTTCTCCGCGCCTCCCTCCCGGCCTGGCAGCAGCTACCACAACCCTTACTCCGCGCGCGACGCCTCGATCCCCACCTTCACCGAGATCTCGAGCTACTTCGGCCTCTGCGTCTGGCTCGTGCCCTTTGCGCTCTTCGTGTCGCTGTCCGCGGGCGAGAACGTGCTGCCGAGCATGGGGAGCGAGTACGCGACGGGCGAGGGGAGCAGCTATGTTAGCGCTGGGCGGGAGTCGACGATGGGGGCTGCGGGGAGCGTGAGTGGTGTTGGAAGTGGTGGGGGGAGGAAACGCGCGGGCACGAATGCGGGGATGGCGAAGGCGGTTGTTAATGGGGTCAGGGAGTGGGTCGGGGAGACGGGGGAGGTGTTGGGGGTATGGAGGGGGGAGAAAACGCGGAGGTTCTAGGGTTTCTTGACAGTGTAGCTTGTTCGTGGGAATGAGTAATGTTTTTGGATGTTACCTCTTCAGGCTCTGTGGTTCTCTGAAGAAGTACGACCCCGAGCATGGTCAGCAGAGCGTGATCTCACGGAGCTGGCAACGACCGCCCTTGAGCCACTCCATCGCTTCGCCGCCCATGATGCCTTCGATGTAACAACTCGCCAGCACCTCGAAATACGGACCCTTCGGGCGCAGAATCACCGGCAGCTTGCAGCCTTCCAAGACATAGATACCATCACCCTGAACCACAAGTGGGCTCGCCTGACCTACGTAGCCCTTGTCCGTGACAACAGGCCTTAAGGTAAAAGATCGGGACACTACTTTCCGCATGATCCGTACAGTCTTCGCCGGATTGGTGCATGCAGGCATCGTCGCTATAGTGGGAAAGAAATCTTTTAAAGGGCGGCCGCCGATGCTGAAATCCGCAATCGCCCACCGAAAGCAGTTGAACGCCTGAAACATCGAAGAGTCGGACAGTGCTGGCCAATATCCACGGTCTGTCAGGGCTTGGAGGAGCTCTTTCATATCGGGATTGTCTTCCTCGAGCCATGGGATGTCGAACACGCTGGCTCCTTTCTCATGCCTGTATGTATGATCCGTAAGAAAAGTCCTAGCTAGAGCTTCGACGAGGTTTTCGTCATTGCCGTACGCATGGTTGGTGATGGTGGGTTGGATGGCATCTTCAGTATAAGGCAATTCTGTTTCTCCTGTGTCGTGCGGGGACATCGTACCTGAAATTCCGTTGATCGTGTCCACCTGGAACCCGTTGCAGGTGAGTAGACGAGAGTTGTTGGAAAGTTCGATATGTGCAGTAGTCGAGCCGCTGGTGTTGTATGGAGCGGCCGTAAAGTCTATTCCGTAGTCCACCTGCGGTAATCGCCAGTCAGGGATCCATAATGGTAGATTTGAATGTCTTAGACTTTTGTTGCCTTGATGGATGATGTCGAGGGTTTTGGTCGTCTGAATAACAGAAATGGCAAAGTCGGCGTAAACCTTCTCCACTGGTAGTGTGTAGTCCGGCTTGATGTTTGAGGAGAGCTGTGTTGGTAACAGACCCAATAGACCGTACACTTTGTCACGGGGATCACTCGCATCCGCGTTCTCCATCACTTGAATTTGTTCGTACGCTGCCGAGTGGCTGGCTTCGATTTGGCCTTCCGGTACCATGGCCAGTCCACGTAGCCTGTTAAGCCGGTTAAGCAAGGTCAAAGTCACACCAAGACCATCTTGGTATTCCCATGAGCCGATAGTCGTCCGCCTAAAACCCTCGTCAACCAGATGTATGAAGCTGTCGAAGTTATCCGTTATGAAGCGCGCTACACGGCACAGCTTGAACAATTCGATGCCTTTAGTACCGCACCCCACCACGAGCGAACTCTGGGCCATAGCGAGCTCTTGAACGATCCAGGCGCGCCGGAAGTAAGGTCTCAGGAAGAGTCTGTAGAGCGCTAGATGTACCCGTAGCCCCATGTTCTGATCTTTGAGGCTGTCCATCATGTAGAACCACTTTCCGACAACATCTTTCCGCAACTCGAGGTCTTCGTAGATCATCTGGGCCCACATTATGGCTACATCACTCTCATCAGCCTCGTCTCCCAACCAGACGAAGACCGATCGGGCTTCTCCGTAGATATCGCGCATATGCTTGACCTCTTGCCCACGCTCTTCGAGATCTTGCTGGTTGATACACAGCTTGTCGCACCAGAGCATGTAATCCTCTCCGGGTTCCTGGCTCAGGCGAAACGCACGAAGTGCTCCTTCAAGGCTTGCGGTAACCATCATCCGCTGCCCGTTCACGACGATCTCATGAGTCACGGGCGACGTCCCCCACGTATACGAAAGGGCCATGTAGTCACCCCATCTGTACCGGAAGAAATGATCGTTGGAATCGGAAGCTTCTTCGCCCATGGCCCGGGTGACGTAGCCTACCCATTGGTCTAAGACAGCCTGTCTTGGGGTTGTCGGATCGATAACAGATCGGAAAACGGCGTAGTGGTCTCTTGTATCGAGCAAGGAGACGTGACTGAGCGTGCACCGGACGACATCATCGGAGGTCTCTGATCCGCCTGCTAGGGCGGAGGCCTCCCCTGAATGGACTCTTAACAAGCGTATCTCCCGTTTCGACGCGTCCAGAGGCCGGTAATGGATCCATCGCCGCAGAGCCCGAGGGGTCCATGATGGCACGTGTCTTGAGCACCGTGCCAGAGACGCGATCTTCCAGAGACACTGGCTCCGCGAATTCAGCGGCATGGTTGTGCATGCCTGGCCAGCCTGTTGCCAAGCAATGCGTTCGCGACTGCTGCCTCCATGACATGAGCGAGGGTGCTGCCTGATACAAGGCTGCTGTGTGCTTAGTATGGTAGCCGTCTCAGCCTCAGCCTAGCCCGCCCGGAACATCCCCCCACCGCGCCCGCCAGACCCCTGCTCGAGTTTTCCGCTCCCTCTCCCGTCGCAGCAAAGGGCACCTGGGCACTGCACCTCACCTGCAGTCAACAGACCTCACTCCATCTGCAGCCAAACTACCCTACAACTGCCTGCCCACCGTCTCCCCTCAAACCGCGCGCAAACGATGCCACCCCCCGCCAAAAAGCGCAAAACGACCACCTCCACCACCGAAGAAGTAACCTTCGACCCCGACGCGCGCGCCGACTACCTGACCGGCTTCCACAAGCGCAAGCAGGCGCGCATCAAGCACGCGCAGGAGTTTGCCGCCAAGAAGGCGCGCGAGGAGCGGATACGGGAGAGGGCTGAGGTGCGTGTTCCTCTCTGCCGGCGTCGTGGGCCTTGCGGGCTGTAGACGATGGCGGGTGCTGAGGGGTGAGGGAGGTAATCTGAGGATGTTTGGGCTAACGAGTTGGATTCGGGGGAGTAGTTACGACAGCAGCGGAAAGAGGAGCTCGAGAAACATGTCGAGAGCGTCAATGCGATGCTGAGGCAGGCGGCTGGGGAAGATGGGGAAGCGGGTGATGCGTCTGAGGGGGAGGGCACGGAGGAAGAGTGGGGTGGCATAGAGCAGCCCGCGGAGGCGGAAGTGAATCGCGAGGACGAGTACGTCGACGAGGACAAGTACACGACCGTCACGGTGGAGGCTGTGGATATCGACAGGGAGGGTATACATACTGGCGAGACCGCGGAGGAGAAGGCTGAGGATGCAGGCGATGGTGAGAAAGACAAAGCCGCGACGGACGCCCCGAGCGAAGCCAAGAAGCGGATATGGACAAAGGAGAAGCCGAAAACCGGTAAGCCGAAGAAGAAAAAGCAGAAGTTCAGGTACGAGAGTAAGGCGGAGCGGAAGTTCACGAGGTCGAAGCAGCAGCTGAAGAACAGGGAGCAAGCGAAGGCGCGGCGTGGTTGAGCTCGCTATCCGCTAGACTCGTCCTTTGTATTGGACGTGTAACGTGGTGGGACAGTGCACTTTTGCAATCACTGCTGGCTTGTCAAAAGCTGCTCTCAGCACATCCAGCATGACACCATCCAAAACCGCTGTGTAGAGGAAATGTTTGCTAGTGACTACCAACATCAACCAGCACCAGGGCACCTAACCATGCCGCCAATATCCAGCTGCTGATTACAATCCATGTCTACCGCCCGCCCAAAAGAAAATCGAATCTGCTGTAGGCTCGTGACCGCTATGCATCAAACCTCAACAGGAACCGCTCGAAGGTATGAGGGTGCAAGACTCAGATGTTGCCAAGCTCGGCCACGAAGTCGTCCAGCTCCTTCTTGGTGTCTGCGTACTTCTTGGACATCTCCTCGTACTTCTTCTCCAGTTGGTCGTGAGAGGCCTCGAGGGCCTGGACTTTGCGTTCGTAGTGGCCGGCCTTGACGTCTGTTTGGCGGAGTCTGGAGTTGAAGCACCTGTTAGCAGTTGCCCCTTGTTCATCTTACGCACAGCTACGACGTAATCGTCCCGAAGAACAGCACACAACGTACTTCTCATTCGTCTCCCTCAGCTGCTTATCCGCCTCCTCGGCCTCCTCCTCGAGCAGCTGCAACCTCCGCTGCAGGCTCTCGTTCTGGGCGCCCGCCGACGAGCTGTCGTCCGCGATGGCCTTGGCGTCCTTGATGCCGGTCTCGAGCTTGTCCACCTCCGCCTCCAGCAGCTGGTTCTTGTGCTGCAGCGACACGATCTCTTGCTCTTTGGCGAGGTTTTCCTGCTCTAGGTGCTTGACTTTGGCTGCTAGTTCTTCGGCCCGCGCGGAGGACTCGTCGGCTTCGAGGCGGAGGGCGTTGATGCGCTGTGTTGTGACTCGGGTTAGCTATGCTTCAGGCGTGCTGACTTTTGTATGCCTTGGTTCGGGAGACCAGTTGGTGTTTCGAGCGGAAAGCTGGCTTGGTGGCATTGAGGGGCATTTTCTGAAGACCCACCTTCTTTAGTGCTTCCATGATTGCTGGTCTGTGTCTGGTCGAGTCGTGCAGGTAGTGCAAATAAGGTGGAGGTTCGAGGCTGCTGGTAGGGCGGTATGCGACTTGTTGAGGTGGTGTGTGGTGTTGTTATTGCGGTTGTCAAGTGTCAATCCGCTGCGTGAACCATCCTCCCAGCGCCGCTGTCTTTGTCAGACTGGCCAAAGCGGCCGAGGGAAGCGCGCAGGGATCCTTGGACCCTCCTCCGTGCCAAATCCTCCGGCTCCGGTTGCTACAACAGGAAAGTAAATAGCAACGTCTTTCCTCCTTCCTACGCGCCTCTGCATTCGAGTCGGTACACCGTCGGTCCTAAGAACAGCTACAGACACGTCGATGGGATAGCGCACGTCACTCTATCAAGATGTTAGCGGTGCGAGATCAGGAGAACTTCGTGCACGGCCAGCAGGCCGCTGCAGCCGCCAAACCACTCAACCAGGGCCTCGTAGCGAAGACACCCGGCAACAAAGCACCCAAGACGCCCTTCAAAGTCGCCCTCAACGATGAAAATGTCGTCTTCCGCGGCGGCAAGTCCGTCCTCAAGACCAATGGCAAAGGCAATGAGAACCTCTTCACCGGGGCCAAGAAAGGGAACGAGCTGGACAAGAACACCTTTGTCACACCCGCCGGTAAGCATCAAGACAACTACCCCGATACACAAACTCCCAAGCTAACAGAACACGCAGGCCCACGCACGCGCGCCCCCCTAGGCGCCAAAACCACAAACGCCAAAACCAAAGCCTTCCAGACCCCCGCTCCCCCCTCCATCGACACCGCCTCCGCCTCCGCAAAGACCCAGCCCCAGAGCCGCAGCCCCCGTCTCCACCGCGCCAAAGTCAAGGTCCTGGCGACCGACGATGCGACAAAACCAGTCCCCGAGCCCGAGGAGCGCGAGATCGAGTACATGCCCCCGCGCGGCGAGCCCCTGCCGGATTTACCGGACGACTACTGGGGCCCGGAGAAGACGTTTCCGATGTTTGAGGCGAAAAACTACATGCGTGGGATATGGAGTACATACTTCAACCCCGTCGACGATGACGGCGTTAGTCAGCTCGAACGCGAGGACGCCGTGCGAGACAAGAGGGTCAGGCGGGAGACGGACGAGACGCTGCAGAGGAAGTGCGACGAGATGTTCGCTGAGGCTGCAGCGAACATCACTGGCACCGCACCTCCAGCTGCGCCGCCTGTGGCCTCACGACCCACGACCTCTCGCTCCAGCTCCAGCGTCGCCACCAAGAAACCCCTTGTCCCCAACGCCACCACCGGCCAGCCCACAACCCTGACCTCGCGCACCGCGGCCACAGCCCTCCGCCAACCCTCGTCGAGACCACACTTCTCAGCCCCGACCACCGCAGCAAAAGCCCGCGTCCCGACCTCCGCCCTCCCCCTCTCCCGCAAAAAGCAACCCGTGGCAGCGGCGGCGCCGACAAACCCCTCGGCCATGCGCCACACAGCCGCGACAGCCGCGTCGCGCACCACGCTGGGCTACGCGAACGGGCGGGCTGCGTCGAGTAGCTTGAGGAAGCCTCTGCCGCTGGGCGGCAGCGAGATGCGTGCTCTGAAGCGGGACGGGAAGCGCAACGTCACCGCGCCGGTGTCCGCTGGGCTGGCGCGCGGGGGGTCTGATGCGGCAGTTGGGCCGGTGAAGGCGAGGACGCAGAAGAGCGAGGAGGAGGTGTTGGTCGAGATGTTGAGGGCGCGGGGTCTTGGTCATGGAGAAGCAGAGGTGGAGGGGGATGATGAGGATGACTTGCTGAGGGGTTCTTCTGGGCCGGGCCTGCTTCTAGATGTCGAGGATGAGTTTGAGGGCTTCCAGTTGGCGATGCCGGAGTTTTGAGGGGCTTGGTTGGGAGGAGCGGCTTGTGAGATCGAGGGGTGGGACTGATAGCGTGGCGTGTAGGGACACATACGTTCCCTTTGATGGCTTCAAGAAAGCATGGCGCCGTAGTTGGTGAGCCTACAACCGCTTTGAGCCTCTCTTTACTGTCAATGGTGTACTGGTCTGATTTGGAGATATCCTCACAAAGCGTGTACTACTGGAATGCATTATAAAACGGACCAGTTTGAGCCGCAAATCCGTGGTTTATAGACGAATATCGGGGTAAACGAAACATCGCGTCAGCCCTATCGATCGGACGGAGGTACAAACAGCAATGCGAAGATACTCCGGAGTGACACAATCGATTCCGGGCTTTGGATCCTGTAACTATCAACCATCAAGGACCATGAACTCACGTGCATGAGCACATCTAAGCTATGAGCAGGGTAACTCCGAGACCCGCCAAAAACGTATGAACCGAGAACACCTCGCTACCAGTCCATTCCCGAAAACAAACACAAAACGCCGAGTGTCGCTGGCATATAGCAACTGAGCAGTCGGGAGCCTGTACCAATATGTAGAGACCCGGCCAGAATGCGGAAATGAGGTCATAAGATAGCGTACGAGGGGCCAGTCTGAGGCGTACTTGGCAAATCAAGCACCCCGAAATTAGTCCGGTCATTCGTCCTGCGCGTAAAGATTCTGGTTGAGAATCTTGTTCATCGTGAACATGTGCACCCGATCCTGCTTGAAGACGGCCCTCATCCCGTCATCACAGCGTATCTGGCGCTTGTCGCTGGGGTCTTGTAGGTCGTGCGCCTTGACGTACTCCCATATCTTCTTCACGGTTTGGGGTCGTGATAGCTGGGGATGTCAGAAAACATACCGCAAAGGATATGCAGAACAGAACTTACACTCGTCTCCCCCAAAAGCTCCGACAACGGCGGCGAGAGCGTCATAGGTTTCTGCCTCGCCGTCAGCAGAGCGTTTATAGAACGGGTTCATACAACTCACATGAAACCCCCCCGTCCGCTTAACTTCCTTCTTCTCCCCCCCTTCCCCGCCTCCACTCCCGGACTCAACATCACTATCATCATCCCCCCCAACCTTCTTCGCACTCTTCGTCTTCTGCTTCTTCCTCCCCGCGCCCTTCTTCACCACCGGCGCCGCCTTCCTGCTACTCCCCCCACCCCTCGTCGTCCGCCGCCGACTATTCTCCTCCGCCTGCAACCGCGCCGCGAACGCCGCGTCCGCGTCCTCAGCCGAGGTCGAGGCCGACTTGCTCTTCTTGGCCTTTTTCTTCGGCGGCGAGGGGTCTGCTACCGAGGAGAGCGAGGACTCGGTATCTTGGTCGTCGTCGGCGTCGGCGTCGGCTGCGGAGCGCTTCTTGGGCGTCGAGGGAGAGGGGGAGGACGCGCTGGGCGGCTCGGCGGAGTCCTTGGACATGGAGGCCTTGACGCCGTTGGTGGTTGGGGCTTTGTCGGCGGCCGTGGTTGTGGGAGCGGGTTCGGCGGGCTCGGTCGTCGCTGCGGAGCTGGGCGCGTGGGTTTCGTTGAATTTGTCGAAGCGTGCTAGGATGAGTGTGGTGATTGTGTCCTGGCGTCATGTGAGCTGGGCATTGTAGTCGTGCGCAAACGTAGGCGGATCCGTATACCTTCTGAGGAGTGATGTCGTAGTCCACTTGCGCCTGAAGGCCCTTGCGCACGCGCTTTGCGGAGATGGTGTTTAGGTCGCTAGTTGCTAGTATGGAGTCGATGATGGCCGCGTACGAGGCCTCGGTCTCCGTAGGTACTGGTGCAAGCACAGCAGTTAGTATCTTGGAGGGCTGCTCGCAGTGAGGATTGCGGGTTGCTCATACAGGCCATGGTGATGACGACCAGTTAAAGTAGAGATTATTTGTAATTGCGCGTTTGTCGGAAATCGCGAAGGTGTACGACCAGCGGACAGGCGGTACAGAGAGGGAGGGCACTCTTCAGTGCGAAGATGGCGTGGAGTATAAGGACTATGGATGGGCAATTGATGGCGGGGATGTCTGGGGAGAGTGGCTCGTGCAAGGGTCTTTGGACAGCGGTAGGCGGCGTGAAGCCGAGCGGGCAGGCTGGAGCTTTATGAATAGAAACGAACGTGGAGGAGTGCAGGCGTGCGTATCAATAGTTAAAGACGGACGATTCACTCTCAGGCGCTATTGTAGCTGCGCAGTTGGAGCTCGTCGGCACCGAAAGCCGAAAGCGGGAAGCTTAAAGTCGAGAGGGAAGCGCGGTCACGTGATTGCAGACTCCAATATTTAGCAGCGACAAAGAGTACCTCTGTACAGATATACCAAAGTGAATACTAAAGTAAGGAACATTGCCAACGTCCACTTCCTCTCGAAGTGGGTTTAGGATCAGTCGAACGAGCCGTGTTGTGGTAACAAATGAAACTACCTCTGCTCCTCCCTCCCCCCCAGGCTGTGAATGACCAAACCGAGCCAAGGATATCAAAGCCTCCCGACACCCCCTCATCCGCAGAAAGAGCGCCCTCACGACGCCGCCACCTCCCCGAAGTACGGCCTAAATCTGGGTTCCCCCTGCAGTCCCGTCTCCACAACCGCCAGATAACACGCCATCAAAAGCCGTGGAAACCTCGTAGTCCAATACCCCAGATATCCATCCGGCAGCGGCCCGACCCTGGCCTGCACATCCAGCGGCATATCCTCGTAATGGTTCTTCTTGTTCCTCAAAGCGCGCAACAAATCTAGCATCCGGTCGCCGGTGTATTTGCGCTGCTTGCCAAGCGTGTCGATGAACTTCCTATCGAGCTTGGCCAAGAAATCTGGAGCGCGATGCGGGTGGTCCGGGTCGACAATGACATCCAGCGCGAAAGATTCGAGGCGCTGGAGAAGGTACGATGGCGGGTCTCGCGATTCGCGCTCCCAGTGGTCGGAGCAGTCGCAGAGGAAGTTGAGGCGTTTCTCGGGGGGCCAAAAGAAGGGGTGTTGCATGACCTGGAGGGCTGTTGGGCTGCACAGAAAGTGGTCAGCGTATCATCAAGCACGAATGCGGTCTGTTCTACTTACCGATCTTCGGGTTTGTTCGACAGCATGCAGCGAATCAGGTGCACTGGCTCTTCACCCAAGAACTGCACCTTGCTAATGTCCGCTTTGTCCTTCTTGATGTTGAGCTCGCGGACCTGAGCCCAGCCTTCCTCGTCGTCATACGGGTGGCAGCCGCCCGTCAATACGTAAAAGAATACGCAACCTAGGGAGAAGATATCGACAGAGCGTTTTACGCCCTGAGACACCTCGCCGCCCGAGGACGATGAGTCCCGACTGTGAGATGTCAAATCTTGACGAAGTGCGGTATCCTTTGGCTGAAGAATGAGTTCCGGTGCTTTCCATCCAACGGTGCCTGCGTTGCCAGTGGTGCCGATCAGAGTGCTGGCATTGTCCGGTAACGTCTTGCAGAGCCCGAAGTCGGAGATGACGAAGCGCGGCCCGCGCGCCTGATTCTTCTTCGGATAGGCGATCAAGATGTTTTGAGGTTTGATATCCCTATGGATGATCCTGAGGCTGTGCAAATGGTTGAGGCCAGCGGCGAGCTGATACAAGCACTTGGAAACATCGGTGTTGATTTCGGTAATCAGCCTCTGGTTGTCTTCGTCACAAGTCTGATCCCTTCCATCTCGGTAGAGGTCCCACAGACTTGTTTGGCAAAGTTCGACAGCAATGTAAAGGAAATTCTGATCCCGCTCTTGAGTGTAGTATCGAATGACGTTCGGATGGTCATCGCTGTGCTGGAGCAAAGAAACCTCATGGGAGGCGAGCTCGAAATACTGGGGAAGCATCCGCTTCACAGCGACATCTATCGTCTGAAATTTGCCTCTGAATACGAACGTGCCGCCGCTGCCGGTGCCAAGTATGGCGTCCTCATCGATGGTCAAGTTATGAATCTGCTTGATTGCCGTGTTCTCTTGGATACCACCAATAAGTATTTCATCTGGCTGCAACGACTGGTTCGGCCCCATGTGCTTCACCTCTTCCATAATGCGATCGACGGTATCGTCTTCGACGCCTTCGGTTCCCGACTTGTTTTTCTTCTTCTTTTTCTTGCCCCCGCGGAGGCCTCTATGTGCTTTCTTCTTTGGCTTAAACGCCTCATCGACACCATCTGGGCTAAGATCTGCCTCGGTGGGCTCCTGAACACTAACCGCTTCCGGCAATGTAGCTTCAGTGACAGAATCGTCGACTCCTAGCTCTGACTCTGCAGGGTCTGTACCTACGGCAGCAGTGACAACGGCCTCCTCTTCCGGTATCGAAACGGCAAACCTGACTCTCTTCTCCTCGACAATGGGCTCTACAATCGCCACTTCCTGACTCGGCATCTCTGCTTTTGGCGCAGGACTGATCGTAGATATCCTCTCGAGAAGCTGCGAGAATGTGGGCTTGAAGATGCTGCTCTGAGATATGCCGCCAAGCGAAGCGAGGAAGAACAGTGTGAGAAATAGAGTGACGGATGTTGTGGTCCACCGTGGTCTGAAGTCCGGCTCCAGTGGCGGAATCGCACTGTCCAGCTCGTCCACAACTGCAGGGCTCTCTTCGCTCGGTTGAACCTTAGCAGGCGCAGAAATGCTAAGGATATTCTGATATGGTGCGTCTTGACTGTCCAGATAGTGAACGCCAATGATATCGTTCTTCGAAAGAGTCCGCGATGTCCCAGGCCAGCCAAGAACATGTTCCTGCCATTCCGCGTCGTAGCACCGCGCCTTTCTAGCCCCAACCGTAACGTGAGGATAGCTCGATTCAGACAGCGCATACCAGCTGCCAGTCTGCGTAGTATTGATGAAGACATTCTGAATGCCGTCGTCGTTACTTTTCGGTCCAATTGGCTGAGGCAGAATCACCAGGGAAGTGTCCCTCGGGTCCGCGTGGAAGGGACGGACAATGTCGTATACCCTGGCCACTGGCGCAGAAAACTCGTGCTCGAAGACCTTGCGTTCGTGCTGGGTGTAGTCCCACGCGGTGACTTCTCCGTTGAACTTGCTATAGACATATTTGTTGTCCATAGTCTTCTTGGCATACTGGCTATGAAGATCACGATCTCGGTTGTTTGGGCTCCACTCGAAGTACTTGATGGTGCAAATCTGGTTACCCGTAACCTTGTCCGAGATGCCGACGGTGTACTCTGTGCGGCCCAGTGTCAAGATGCCAGCAAATTCCTGTTCTTCGCCGGCTAGGCCTTCCATACTGCTGATGCGCCTGCAGCTCTCGGGATCAACGACAGATGATCCGGTTGAACTGAAGCTCTTGAGGATGATGCCAGTCTGAGCATCGATCGTGTACAGGGTGTTCCTCTTCTCTGCGGTGTAGACAACCGGTGGTACATCACTCGCGTACGGCGATAGGTCCTCTGCCAGCTGTTTGACTGTCAAGCCGAGTTTCTGCACTCCGATCTTGGGTTCACGCTCATACACATAGAGCGCGCCATCCTGGCTCGGCTCCACGATCCAGATGAAGTCGTCCTCGTGAATTTCTCCATCGCCATGGGATGCGGTCACGTTGTGGTAGATGGTCTCTACCATAGGCCGCTCTGCCTCTATCGTCCATCTGTGCTTGCCAGTGTTCCTGTCTCTGGCATAAAGTTTTCCATCGACGGTCGCCAAAAGGACAATATCCTCAACTTTCCAGTCTCGCAGTGACCGCGCATATAACTGCGGGGAAAGAGCACCGGATGGGCCGGCGGCGGGACTGGGAAGAGGGAGTCTCACGGCGGGATCGAGGTCCGCTGGAGCCAATGTCGCAATGGCGCGCTCATTCTTGGATGTGAAGGTGGTGTCTCGTCGGCGCTTCTGCGTCACATCGAGGGGGTCGCGGAGCGCCGAGGCTCGCGGCTGAGCAATGGTGTTTAGTAGCAGAGATACTTCTGCTGGAGATCTCTGGTATCCATTCTGTTGCGGCGGCTGCTGCTGCTGAGCGGCTGCGACGAAGGGAAAGGCGAACAAGAGAGCGACCAGAGTCGAGCTGAGGGTTGCGGCTCCTCTGGCCGGCCGGCGTCGCGACATGCTGAGGAGCTTCAAACTGTGGGTAGCAACGGCCTCGGCAGGCTAGGAAGGTGCGCGTGGTCGACCATCAATTGATGTAGCTAGTAGTGAGCGATGGTGGTGGTGAGGTGAGTGCAAGGAAGGACTCGAAGGCTGCCTTGTGCGCGAGCTGAGGTGAGCGAGGGAGAGAGGTCGGGCGGGAAATTTACCGGACTCTCAGACGACGAAATGCAACACCAGCGCTTGCCTGATCAGAAAGTAGGTACTCGATGCAACCGCGTTCGTACCGGTCGCTGATAGGGAGGGTAGATTGTTAGAGGTTTGAGCATTGAGCATTGAGCAAGAGTGTGCCTTGGGGCTTTGGTAGTGGCTGGCATCAACACACAGCTGGATCTGCAGTTGTGTGGCCGATGGATTTCCTACTCGCCGCTGCCCCATGGTCGGTGGGTCGGTGTGCCTTATATCAGCCACAGCCGGCCTGGCGCCCCCCTGTTCCGGGTGCTCGGGTGAGCCCGGTCACAACGGGAAAGCCGTGGGGAAGATCGCAAGGCTAGCCAATTTAGATGAAGCGTGCCTAAAGAGAGATTCGTAACTTGACATCCATGCATTGATATTGTTGCAGCCCGAAGTCGGTCGTGGGCGCGTAAGAACACAACGACGGTGGTGTTGGAAAGGAGGACGAAGTTAGTTAAAAGAGCAAGCCTGCTGTTCAGCTTAGAATTCACGACGGAGGAATCATGAGAACCCTGGCTTTTCGCGCTAATGATGGACGAAGGTTAGGTAGCTTTCTTCTACGATTGTCAAGGAACGTGTAGATACGTTATCCCTGGAAGACGGCTATGAGCAGTTCAGTGGCGTCAGTTTGTGTGAACACCCATATGAGTATTCGCACGCAGCCTTCAGGCACAACATGTCAGACGTCATAGAGTCAGTAAGGCAAGAAGATTCGTCAACCTCTGCATGTTACGGCAATCTCGTCATATCTGTTGTACGGAATATAAAGGGCCATTGAACTCTATCATACGTTCGCGCACTCTGCTTTTGGTCTTCATTAAGACCATGATGCCGGGACAGCCACTGCGGGATGTGAAACTCTGTTCCGACAGCTGGCGCGGCCTACCCTAGGCAACCGCTTTCGACCACCACTGCGAGGGTAGGTCCATGCAGTCGTTTTCGTACATGCCAAGATATTCCCCTCGGCCTCGGAGGATGTCCTCACATTCGTTCGCGTCTCCGAGGCGCGCTACGGATGATGTTGTCGACCCGTAAGAGCAGCTGTTCCAAGGGTCAGTACGTTGACCAAAGGTAACACAGTGAGAGGGGGCTTACTTCTGCCGCTTCCGAAGCCGAAGACACCACGGCGCGCTTCAGCTTGTAGCTCTCTATTACACCGAGTTCCCTCATGTCGGCGATACCACCGCCTGGCGTCATCAGATCCAACCCAGAGCTCGTCATGCCAGAATAGACTGCCTTTCGCAACCTCGCCACCAGATCACTTGAATCAAACCCAGCGTTATCTGCTAGAATGGTAGGTAATTGCCGCAGTGCTTTCGCGAAAGCGTCAACCGCCAGCGCTTTCTTGCCTGCTACGTTCTGTGATGCCTGGTCGACAGCCTTGGCCATCAGCATCTCTGCGCAGCCGCCACCGAGCGTCGTCTTCGGCTCCTTGACGGTCTGGGAAAGCACGGCGAGGGCATCATGCAGAGACCTCTCCGCCTCGTCCAGGAGCTGCTCTGTCGCGCCACGCAACACAACTGTACACGCCTTGCCAGCTGCAACGCCGGAGAATCTGATGAGCGTGTCTTCGCCGATGATGACCTCTTCAATCAGGTCGCAGTGGCCGAGCTTGACGCTTTCGGGGTGATCGAAGGTTGATGTGATCTCGCCGCCCGTAACGAGCGCTAATCGCTCAACGCCGTCGAAATCCGCGTGCTCGATGGAGCAGATTCCCGCGTCGGCGAACAGCTGCTCGGGCCAGTTGTAGATGAGCTGTCGGTTGACGAAGCAATTGATGCCGTGCGCCTTGATTCGCTCCACCTTGGCCTTCATCTTCTCCCGCTCTGCCTTTTCCAGCTCTGCTAGCTTGCCCGTCGAATCGACCTTAACCCGCGCACCAAAGATCTTGATCTTGTCTGTGTCCATCGCCGTGTTAGCAATAAGAATCTTCGCGTTCTCTATCCGCTTCGGCTGGTTGACGCCGAACTTCTTGTCGAGGATAAAGCCCTCGTCTAGATACGAGTCCCTCAGCTTTCCGCCTGCTTTCTTGATGATCTGGATGTGCGTCAAGTCTGTCGAGCCCTGCATCCTTAGCACAGCATCAACTGCCAGATTCGCAAAGTAGTCGCGATCTTGACTCAGCACCTTCGAGCTCAGTGTCGTCCGCGCAATCGCTGTGAGATCTTCCCGGAACGCCTTCTTATCGCTGCTGTGGTCCACGGCCGACTTTTCTAGAGTTTGTAGTGCCGCCCGGCTTGCTATTCGGTAGCCCTCGATGATCGTCTGAGGGTGTATCTTCTGGTCTACCAGCTTTTCGGCTTCCCGCAGTAACTCTGCTGCCAGGACTGCGACTGATGTAGTTCCGTCTCCAACCTCGTCGTCCTGCACTTTCGAGATGTTGACCAGGACTTTTGCGGCAGCGTTGTCGAGAGCGATAGATTTTAGGATAGTTGCACCGTCGTTTGTGACCATGATCTCGCCGGTTGACCTGGTTGTAGGCCGTCAGCCAAGACTGCGGTTTCAATAGGTGCAAACGTACGCAGATTGTAATATCTTGTCCATGCCCTTCGGTCCCAGCGTGCTCTTCACCAAGTCTCCCACAGCTATAGCGCCTACGAAAGCTGATAGACGCGCATTCTCACCCTTCTCCTCCGTCACGTCGTCGGCGAAGATCTGGGTTGGGTTGTTGTAGGACTATCAAAGATTAGTAGTGACTCCAGGCGATGACGAAGCAACGTTACCATCTTCAGTATCTCTTGATTTTGTGATCGTTCTTGGAGAAGGCAGAAACCACAGCGAGCACGTTCGTCGTGTTCTGGAGACGCGACTTTTTTGGCGGACTTTGCCGTGATGCCAAGACATACCTTTCGAGAGCTTCAATGCCGAACGGCAGAGCTGGCCTTGCAACCACATCCTGGAGATTGATACAGCTGTCTATCACACTACTCGGGGCCTCCATAGAGCAACTGCATCAAACTTTCTGTCACCACGCCGCGAACACGAACTAAGCCTCGAAAGCCCACCCTTAATCCCACCACGCTCGCTCGCTGAGCTCCTCCGCGATGCCTAAGAGACCAGCCGAGGAGCCGCTAGAGGACTTCGTCGCAGCTGACTCACCGGCCTCGAAGCGCGCGCGCGTTGAAGATGTACCAGATGAGCCGCAGAAGAATGGCGTCCCTACAGCAAACGGGCACCTCATGACCCCTCGATCACAGGAGGAAGACCAAATCGACACCCTCGGCGCGGCAGAGCAAAGGCACGAGGAACTCGAAGAGGCGGCTGCGACACCATACGCAGATGTCGATGGAGACGACGACGAACCTGCGATCGCCGCGCCGAGCAGGCAGGCGGCGCCTACGGAAGGATACTCCGACCTCTATCTCGATACCATAGACCGCAAGGTGTTGGACTTTGACTTCGAGAAGCTCTGCTCCGTGACCCTCTCAAACATCAACGTCTACGCCTGTCTGGTGTGCGGGAAATATTACCAAGGCCGCGGGCCCAAATCGCAGGCCTACTTCCACGCGCTCGAAGAAAACCACCACGTCTACGTAAATATGGAAACTAAGAAAGTCTACGTCCTCCCCGAGGGCTATGAAGTCAAATCCGCCTCCCTGGACGACATCAAATTCGTCGTAGACCCGCGTCTCTCCAAAGACGAAGTCATGAAGCTTGACCGAGAACAAAGAACATGCTGGGACCTCCTCGGACGAAAATACATCCCCGGCTTCGTCGGCATGAACAACATCAAAGCCAACGACTACTTCAACGTCGTCTGCCATGCCCTCGCGCACGTCCCGCCTCTGCGCAACTTCTTCATGCTGGAAGACCTCTCCACCCGCCCGCAACTCGCCCAACGCTTCTCCATCCTCGTGCGCAAGATCTGGAACCCGCGCGCATTCAAATCCCACGTCTCGCCTCACGAGCTCCTCCAAGAGATCGCACTCCTCTCCTCAAAACGCTTCACCCTGACCACGCAATCTGACCCCGTAGACTTCCTCTCCTGGTTCCTCAACCACCTGCACCTATCCCTCGGCGGCTCGCGAACCAAACCCGGGAGCAGCATAATCCAGCGCGTCTTCCAAGGCGCCCTAAAAATCGAATCCCAGCTCATCACCGCGCGCGCCGACGCGGGCGACCGGCTGCGCTTCGAAGACGCCGCCGTCCAAACCGAAATCAGCCGGTACCTGATCCTCACCCTCGACCTACCCCCCCGGCCCGTCTTC
Organism: Coniosporium apollinis CBS 100218; assembly: GCF_000281105.1. Classification (NCBI taxonomy): domain Eukaryota; kingdom Fungi; phylum Ascomycota; class Dothideomycetes; genus Coniosporium; species Coniosporium apollinis. The sequence continues at coordinate 163,958 of NW_006913291.1, forward strand.
AAGGACGAGGCAGACCAGAACATCATCCCGCAGGTGCCTTTGCGCGAAATACTCGAGAAATACGACGGCGTGAAAGCGCAGGAGCGGCTGAACAAGCGCCAGCGCTACCGCCTCCTGCACCCGCTCCCGCCCTACCTCCTCTTCCACATCAAGCGCTTCAGCAAGAACAAGTTCGTCTCCGAGCGCAACCCCACGATCGTGACCTTCAACACCCAGGGGCTGGACATGGCGCCCTTCGTGGAGCCGAATCCCAGCTTGCATGCGACGGGGGAGCCCATCATCTATGACCTGGTGGCGAATATCACGCATGAGGCCGTGCGGAGCAGGGACGATAGCGTCGAGGGCGAGGCGGAGAGGAAGGTTTGGAGGGTCCAGCTTAGGGATAAAGCGAGGGATGAGTGGGTCGAGGTGCAGGATCTTTTCGTGGAAAAGATTCTTGCGGAGACGCTCTATACGAAGGAGAGTTATGTGCAGGTTTGGGAGAGGCGGAGGGGGCCTGCGAAAAGCAAGGGGAAGGGTAAGGGGAAGGTATAATGGGGGTACACCGCTATTAAGCTTATCGGAGCGTTACCAACCTTGCCACGAGGCGCGTCATTCTTCGGGTGCAGTGTTTGTCTTTGTAGTGTTGCAAATCCAGCGGCAATGGTGTATTACCAACACGCATAAGCCTTTACTCCAAACCTCACCGTTTTAACCTCAACACATCCCATTCAGTTTGAACACCAACTCTGTGGCAGGGCTATGTCAACCCTCCCGCGCCCGAAATCCAAACATCTTTCATCAATCTCGCCCGATTCTCCAGGGTTTTCCGACTGCCGTCTTGTCTTTTTTTACTACGCGAAAGGGCTAACTGGCGTTGAAATACTTCAAACACCAACGGCTTCTGGCGGATTCATGATTTTCACTCATCACAAAAAGCGCCCACCAGAGGAAAGTGACCAGCAATAGATTATCCTTTCCGAGTTCGTTAACATCTATAAAAACCCCAGCATCACCTCGCAAATCCCGGCCCACCACCAATCCTGTCCCTACTCTCCCGCCCAAACCCCGCATCCTCCATAAGCCGACTGAACGTCGTGTTCCCCGTCATCGGCCTCTCCCCTCTTCCTCCCTCTCCAATCGGCGGCGGCGCCTGCAAAAAGCTCAGCCCAGGCATCAACACGTCGATCGTCTCCGTACTCCCCGTCTTCGGCCGCTCATCCGACAGCACGCTGCGGCTGCGCATCTGCCGCGTCGGCGTGCGATATGGATCCCGCGCGGGATTCGCAGCGCGGCGGGCGTCGGGCGCTGAGGACGGGAAGGACGTCATTTGCTGCGCCTGCGCAGGGTGCGGCGACTTTGGCGCGAAGAGCGAGCGGATTTTCGGCGTCCTGGGGCGGGAGGGGAGGCGAGAGAGCCGTCCTCCCTTTACGAGGCCGATCACCGGGACACCTGGCGAGGGGACCACGGTCGGCGTGCTGCGCGCGGAGGTGTAGTATCTTCCGCCTCCGTGGGCGTTTTCTGGCGTCGCGAGCGGGCGGTTGCTGTCGCTGCTGCCGCCGCTGCCGTTCCGGCTGTGCCTCTGGCTGGCACTGGTGCTGTTCTGACGGCGCAGAAAATCGGTGCGCGCGCTCATGGCGGGGTTGTAGATCGGGTCGCTCACGGTGCGGGAGACGGGGCCGAAGTCGCCGGAGTAGCGCGCCTTTTTGGCTCTACGGCGTTGGAGGAGGAAAAAGATGGCGAGGGTTAGGATGATGCCGAGGGCGAGGCCGGGGAAGAGGCCGGCTAGGACGGCTTTCGCGGGGAAAGAGGAGGCGGGCGGCGAGGATGTCGCTGGAATGGTTGAGATGGCGGCACCGGTTTGCGCGGAGGTGGGGACGGCGAGCGAGACGGTCGTGCTGGGGCTGCCGGGTGTGGGAGCGGTGGTGAGCATCTTGCACATGCCATCTTCGCACGCGAAGCCAAACGGGCAGCACGCGTCGCCGCATTTCGGGAGTGATCCGTCGAGCTCAGTGGTATGAATTGGATTCGTTGGATGGAGCGTTGCGTTCTGCTGTTGGAGATCGCAGTTTATGGGCCGGATAAAGCCACAGTTGGCGCCGCGTGGACAGCATATTACGGATGTCTCCGTGCTGTTGAGCTTGGTACATGTCGAAGAGCTCGGACAGCAGAAGTCGGATGGAAGGTCTCCACTACATTGTGAGAGAGACGCATCCCCGCCGCAAGTGCCTTCCTGTCGGCGCAGCAGGCCAACAGCTTGAGCGGCTTCAAGAGCGGTGGCCAGCGCTGCGGAAGCGGAGACTCTGCTTGAGATGAGGCAGACCAGAGAGAGCTTGTGCAGTGTCGAAGGACCCATATTCAGGTGGATTCAGCCAAATTGAGTAAAAGACGGACCAGCAGCGTCAACTGCAATAGTGGAAGACTGTTTGACAGACGAGATAGAGGCAGATAATGGGAATCGGCTTATTGATGGAGCGAGATTTGACCTGGAAATGAAGGAAACAACTGTGGCAGCGGCTCGAGACGAATATAGAGCCTTCTGCCGCCGCATGACGTGCGCTTTCGATGTTTCGGCACTCACATCGCTCTGTCGTCTCCGAGGCTCAGCGGTCTCATCTACGCGCTGATGGTAGGCCTCTCGACGTGGCCACTGGACGCTGCCGCCCACCACTTCCTACCTGACGAGGTAGCAGCATACTATGACTGTTGGTACCCTGTGGCTATGCAAAGTAGACATGTCGAGTGGATGAAACAGAAGAGCTGCCTCAGACGTCGACCAAGGTCGGAGATGGTTGGTCGTGCTTCGTTCGCGGGTCTTCTCCTTGGCGCCGCCGTTTCGCGCCGACGCCGACGACAACGCCGAAAATATCTGGGCCGCCGTGGACTGGAGCTCCCATACAACCCAGAGATGATATTACAACGGCTCTCGAGGCAGCAGAATGCCCTACGGACGGCTGTCTCATCCTCAGTAAGGCGCTGTTTGATCTCAATCCTGGGCTCATGGCTAACCGGCACTCCCCTGCAGCGATGCATTGCACCGTCCTCCGCGTCACCACCCCAGCGCCGATGGAAACATCACGTACCCACTCTAACAAACGCGGAGCAACACGACTTTGTGAGAAATGGCGTGCCAGGGCTCCTCTCGCCTGATGCCTACGGCTACGCATGGACACAATATCAGCAGATGATGGTGGACAAGCTGAACTCGTTGACACAGGGTGCGGATTATCCATCCCTGGAACTCTGTGGATTCAGCTATGCTTCGACCGAGCATCTGTGGACCTAGCGAGCATATACTAAGACCATGTGGCGCGGACAGGCACGCCCGAGTACAACGCTCAAACCAAGGCCCTCGTCGTCTCCTCCGCGCGAGACCCGAACCAAGCTTCCCTCTTCAACCATGCCTCCGCAGCATTCAACAACCACTTCTTCTTCAAGGGGCTCGTACGTCTCTAATCCATCCTCCCGCTTCCTCTTCTGCTCCAGCTAGCCCCAGCTAACCCTTCACCCCCAGGCCATCGACAAAACTCCCATCCCCACCACCCTCCAATCCCACCTAATCCAATCCTTCTCCTCCCTCGAAACCCTCCGCAAAGAATTCATCGCCACCGCAGCCTCCATGTTCGGTCCTGGCTTCGTCTGGCTCGTGCGGCGCAGACACCGCGTATCCGCCGAGCAGTTCCAGATCCTCGTGACCTACCTGGCCGGCTCCCCTTTGCCGGGCGCACACTGGCGGCAGCAATCCCTCGACATGAACACGCAGTCCCCGCAGAGCTTGGGCGGGCTCTCCGCCCCCTCCAACCTGCCATCCCAGCTGACGACGGTGCAGAACAGTGTCGGCAGCATGGGGCAGTACAGCGCGCAGGGGCAGGCGCAGAAGCTGACGCCGCCGGGGGGCGCGGATGTGATTCCGGTGCTGTGCGTCAATACGTGGGAGCATGTTTGGTTGCGGGACTGGGGGATGGGCGGGAAGGAGATGTATTTGAATCGCTGGTGGGATCGCATCGATTGGAGCGTTGCGAGTGATTTGGCGGAGTGGGAGAGTGGCGGCAGGAACTATGAGGGGAGGAATCATTATATTTCGGGGCGGGGGCAGGGGCAGAGGCAGAGGTGGTGAGGGGGTGGTGTGTAGGGTGTGGCATAGGGCTGTCGAGGAAACTTGTAAGGGGTGTATTATTTTGGTTGCATGGCTGGCTGGTGTATACAATGTATTCTCGCTTCTCTGGAGCATCTGGTGTTTGTACAAGCGTAGTGCCGGTGAAGGAGTGTGGAATGTCCAGTACATAGAGAGCAAGTAGTTCAGTACCATCTCTGTCTGCCTCGTAAAAAGAATCGGTAAGAGATTGTGAGTGGAGTGGCAGGTAATACTTCTAGTCTTGAAGGCAAGTTGCTCTAAAAAAGACAAGGAAGGTCTACATCATCTATCGCCCGAGCCTAAGACTTCAGCGGCTCAATCCCCCTTTCCTTCAGCTTCTCCTTGACAGTCTCATAAATCTCCTCCGGACTTTTGACCGCCTTGATCTCCACGACCCTGTCCTCCTTGGCAAAGTAATCCACAACCGGCATGCTCGTCTCAACAAACGTCTTGAACCGCTTCTTGATGCTCTCGGCATTATCATCCGACCTGCCACTCGTCTTGCCCCTATTCAGCAGCCGCTCCTGCATCACCTCCTCCGGGCAGTCGAAGAACAGCGTGAACTTGGACTTGCACACCGCCTCCTCGAACTTGAGCGCCTGGTCCATTTTGCGTGGGAAGCCTGTCTTCAGTCAGCCCACGTCCCCTCCGTCGCCCCCTCCATAAGTTATCCAAGCGAACGCAGCAGAAGCAAAAGCAAACCCCACCATCAATCAAAAACATACGCTTCCCCTCCTCGTCGATCGCAGCCCTCATGGCGTTCTCGAGCAACTGCACCGTCACCTCCATCGGCACGATCTGGCCCTCCTTGATGTAGCTCTTGATGAGCTCGCCGAACTCGCTGCCGGGCCTGTCCTGCTCCTCTCTCAACAGATCTCCCGCGCTCAGGTGCTTGAACCCATAATCCCGCACCAGCTTCTCACACTGCGTGCCCTTTCCCGAGCCCGGGCCGCCGAGCACGTAGATCACCGTCGCCTCCTCGGGCGAGAAGATGGGGCTTGAGCGGTCCGGGGCGGGAAGCTTCGAAAGCTCCTTAGGTGCGTCTATTGCCGGCATCGTGGCGGTACTATGGTACTGCGTATGTGTCTTATTGTAGGATGAGAGGAGATCGGGAGCTAGGGCGGGCTAGCTGTTTTATTTCTTGCGCGAGACGGGCCCGACGGCTGTCTGTGTCTGCTGCGGGGACCCCTGGCCCTGGCGCTGCTTGACGATGCGCGTGAAGAGGAAGGTGCCGGTCGCGAAGATGGCGACGAAGGGCCAGATGCGGAGCGGTGAGGTCGAGCCGCGAGGTTTAGGTATTGGTGGTTGCAGTTCGCCTTTTGCGGGACCTTGGGTGCGAAGAAACTGGGTTGTTGTGTAGGACCTGCTGGCTGGGGGATTACGGAAACGAAGTAGGGGGAAGGAAGAGGTGGTGCTGCGTGGGAGGGGACGCGGGAGACGAGATAGTGCCATGATGGTGGGGAGGATTTGCTTTGCTGCATGACGGTGCTCTGGAAGGGGAAGGCGGGCGTGAACCCTTGATTGGCGGAGATATAGAGGTTCCGGTAGGGGGGTTCTTTGACCTCACGTCTTCTTCGTGCTGAGAACGACAATCTCAGAACGTATATTAAAAACAATCGCTTCTGCGTGTTGTGTCCAGATGGTCTCTTGTGGCTTGACCTATCTAAAACGCGTAGGGCTTGCAGAAGATTGTCTTGTATACTCAATCCAAAAGCAGCGTATTGACTGCGAAGATACTTTACAATCGAGTGGACATGTATACGGGTAACAGGAAACTTCTTGAGCTTTGTAGCTGTATAGCATTTTAGAAACTATATAAAAGGCTGATTTTATATACTTGCAGAACTATTGATGAACCGCTCTCGAAAAGACATACCGCGATCCAACCTAAACGATTCAGGGACCTATGCAGAAGAGACTGGGCCGAGTAGTAGTAGAAGGCTGAAGTAATGCATCCATATTGGACCCAGACCTGCGAGATGAGTAGGATGTGTGATCCTAAGGGCTTGACGGCTTGACCCCTCAAGCCGCAGACGTGCTACCAAGGGAGAAGAGCAGTGTAAAACTTGTGAGAAGCCCCCGTTGCTGTAAGGGAGGCCAAGGTTTATCCACAGGCGGAAGAAAAGCATGAAAACAGCGATACCGGTCCGAAGCGTTGCGGTATGTCGAGGTAGAAGACGAGCGCACTAAGCCATTCAGGCGTGCGATTTTCCACTTTCTCCTTCCTTTCCTCTGAGTGAAGGGTTTCGGGCCGACACAACTCCCTTCACGTCCACCCCCACATCTCCGGCTCACCGCCCGGATTAAATGACTATATAAGTCCCAAAGCTCAATCTTTCTGCCGGAAAGCGAGCTCTCCATGTCAACGTGGCCGCGTTGGTAGAAACCCGGCGATTCCAGGCAAGGGGACGCCCTGTCAACCTGAGGAAACCAGCTATTCGGGAACGCACCTGAGGCGAGTTTCAGTGCCCGCCCCTGTCCTTTGGAAACTCCGAGCGCCTGGATACTCCCCCGGGAGGGAACAGGAGGGCACTCCAAACGACACGGAGCATTCTTTTGGTGTTTTTTTTTTGGGATGGGAGGGTGTTTTGTCTCTGGAAGGCAAGGGTTCGAGTTGCGGAGGGTTCGTTCGCTTGTGCGCTTGCATTTTGTTTATTGATGGCAGTAGAATGTTTTCGCTCGCCTTTGTCGACCAGCATCCTTGTTGCACTGCTGGTTCATCCATTCATAGAACAGTGGTTCTGTAGTCACAGACACCAGAAGAGGTCGGTGTGGCTGGTCTCGACGAACAGCAATCGCATGTACCGGGCAGTATGACGTTCTATGCTTGTGAACTGCTTCGGTCTACACGTCTCAATTTTTTTGCGAAGCTGAGTTCGGATATTATGTACAGTTTGTGGTCCATTATAATAGTCATTCTCGACAATGTGGTCTTCGACAACTACCCGATCTCTTGATTCGTCAAAGCGTCTACAACCCAATCTTGTGAGGCAGGGCGGAACGGAGCACATCGATGGCAAACGCTTCATGTCTCATGAGATCGTCTAGCTGCATTCACGACCGCAAATGCTGAAAAGAGAAGTGGAGCCAAGTGTGCGCAGCGCAGTTGTTCTTTAACCCTTCATTTCATACGCCGCATGCTAGGCGGAGATCTATCGCATGTAACTCCGCACCTTTCGACAAACGCAGCAACAAGATGCATCAAACCGAACAACCGCCACTCCCAATCTCTCCTACTCTAAATCCACATCCACCGCCCTCCCGCCCGGCCGCCTATACGCCGCCCCCATCCCACCTCCATTGACTTTCGCATCCAACTCCCTAGCCTCCTGCTCCTTCGTTTGAATGAAGTTCTCCTTCTCACTCCTAATAACTCCCAACACGCCCGCCAAGCTCGTGCGCCACATATCCAGCCTGCTCGCCACCTCGCGCCACTGATTCTCTCCAAAAACACGATAAGTACTGCGGTGGATAAGAAACGTCTGCGTCTGCTGGCTTAGCTTGCCCTCCACGAGTCCCGCGCGGATCACGTCGATGACCCACATCTCGACATCCTCGGACGGAATCTGCAGCGCCTTGGAGATGTGGGCGTAGGGCAGTTGCCGCGTTTGGCCGGTCGATGCGGCGAGCGACGCGAGGGTCAGGAGCCGCATCTTTCGGTTCAAAGCGTCGCCGTCGAGGCCTTCGGCTTCGATCCACCCATCGTGCTCGTCTTTGAAGTCGTTGAAGTCGTCGAGCATCTCGGATGTGAAGAGCTCGAGCAGCTCGAAGTAGACCGCGTCAGATTTGCGGAGGGCTTGGATGCTGTCGAGGCTCGTGAGGTCCTGGAAGTCGAAGTGAGTCGGATGGGTTAGTGCGGCTTTTAGGGCGCGCAGGCTGAGGGTTCGCGCTTCGTCGCTGGAGGATTCGTCTGAGGGGATCGTGCGCAGAGCTTTCACGAGGTATTGGTATGCGTGGTCATCTTCGCCCGCGTCTTGCGCGGAGTCGGCCAAGGCGAGATACAGCTTGCGCTCGGAGTCTTCGTCCATCTCCCATTCTGCGAGCCAGGAGTCCAGGTTCTTGAGCTGCGGTTGCAGGGTGTCAAAGTTGGCGGATGAGCGGATCACGCGTAGGATGGCGAGAAAGACGTGGTATCGGGCTTCGCTGTCGGCGGGGAGGATGTTGAAGATTGTGCTGAGGATCGAGAGGGCGAGGCCCGAGGCATTGGCTGGCGAAGAGGTTATGGGGGCCGAGAGGTTTTGGCACATTCTTGAGAGGAACATGTTCATGTTGGGGGACTGTCGGACGAGGTGGACGAGAAGGTTGTATGCTGCCACGAATTCTGGTATTCAATATCAGCAAGAGTTGTTCTCTAGAGACGGTCTGGAATTCGCACCCTTCTCTGGCGCTGAATTCAGGACTGCGCTGCCCGTCACCAGCCTCTTCAATACCTCATCCTTCTTGTTCTCTTGTAGCAACGATGCAATCTCCGACTGTATCCCGGGGCTTTCGTCGCCCTGCGCTCTCTTTAGATTGTCGATATATTGCGCGAGTTCCTCGGTGAGTTCCTCAAAGGAACCCTCGATCAGGAGCGTGTTGGCCGGCGCGGGCATCTTGGTAGCGAACGCTATATAACGACAAGTCGAATAGTAAGGTGAGCGTCGCTAGAGGCGGTTTGAGGGTTTAGTGCTGTTGTCGCGGCGGACTGTGACTTTCTGAAGTGCGCCGGAAATCGAAATCTTGGCGCATCTATCGATAGGCGGATATCTCAAAGCACGTGATGCTATACCGAAGCTTCTATCAACCTTCAAGCATCCTAACTCTCAAAGTCCGCGACAACATCCATCCAGTCTACCACAATGGCTTCACTAAACACGCCCGCCATACGACACCTCCTCCGCCAAACGCCTCCCCTCCGCGTGCCGCAACGACGATGGGCGCGCGTACACGATGTCCGCTTCCTCGCCACCCACCGCACCCGCGAGCGCATCCTAGCCAAGTACCGCGACAAGCTTGACCGCAAGGCGAAAGAGTAAGCGCGAACGCAGCACAAACCATGGTGACTGCCACTCCCGCTGCCTGGCTTTGGCAAAACTGACGCTTGGGACGTAGGGAGGGCCACGGCAGCGTAGACGAGCTCACGCAAGCCTACAAGGACAAGATTACTAGTTTGCGCAAGCAGGCTGCTGTGCCGGGCGCGACTGCTCCGCTGGGGTCAGCAAACTCCCAGGCGCAGACACAGGCGCAGAATCTGCCCTTCCACCCCCCGCCGCCTCCACAGCCAGTCCAAGACCTGGCCTCCTCGACCGGCAACCCGACCACCACGCCTCCGCCCCCTTCATCCTCCCCCAAGACGCCAGCACCACCACCAGGCGTCAAGACTCTCTCGTCATATCTTGACTTGGAGAAGACCGCCGACCTCCCTACCACAGAAATCGAGTACATATGGCGGCTACGACATGCGTCCTCCGCGCAGTCGCTGTGCGCCGTGATCCCCTCCCGAATCTGGGACCAGATCCGGCTCACCGCGTCGCGACACCCCCAATTCATCCTCCCGCTCCCCCGCGAAGGCCAAGGCGCCGAGATACACTTCCTGCAGTGGACCTTCCCGCACCCCAACGTCGCCTCTGTCCTCTTCACGCACTTGGCGGAATACAAGCTCCGCGGGGAATTTGCCTCTCCGCACACGACTGTGAACGTGCATCTGGAGCTTAAGGAGAGTAAGGGGGTTGTGCTGGTGCAGGGGCAGGTTGTTGAGGGGCGAGGCGTGGGGGTGGAGGAGGCGAAGTGGCTGCTGATGTGTTTGCAGAAGTTCTATGGGTTGCAGGGGGAGGAGGTGAGTAGGAAGAGGCTGTTGGAGCAGTTTAGTAAGGGGGATGGTGGGTTTAGGGTTGAGGAGTTGCTTGAGGAGGCGGAGAAGATCGTGTAGTGGGAGGGGGTTAGACGTACAAGAGGACATGAAGTTTTTGAAAGGTGGGCATCTCGGTGGCGTTCGCATTGTTGTTGTTCAAGCGTTCTGAACCGACCGCGGTCGGTAGAGATGACCTCAACCTGTTTCAATTTTTCAGCTCTTATCTTCTCATGTCGGGAAGCCTAAGCTGCGAGAACATGTCACACGCTGTAGCCATAAAGTCGTGAACGGCAGATCCAGCAACGCTATTCTTTACTTCAAATACGAAGCATGTTTAATCAACACCTAGATTTTCCACTGTCAGTAATTAAAACTTCTTGGGAAGACAGTTGCATGAGCCTTTGTACGAAGCACGTGGTTCCTCACTACTTCTCTCTACATGCTCAGTAATAGCCGTGCTGCTGGTCAGATGTTGTCAGGTTCAAGGGTAACATTTACGTCAACGCACCCGGTTTACCCAAGTATCGACTGTACATGAATAACAGCATATTATAGAGCGGATCTCATATATCAGCGACTCTTCGCCTAGTCAAATCCCGATACAGATCATCAAGCACCTGCCGCTTCCTCTTCCTACTCTCCTCCGCATTCCCCACCTCTTCCCTCTCTTCAGCATCCGCCTCTACATCCTCCGTCGTCCGCGGCGCCCAACACCTAATACTCCCATCCCCATGCGCCGAATAAAGCTCCACCTCGTGAACCCTCCACGCCAGCCCCGTCACCTTGCTCTTCACGCCCCTCTTCTCCGCGCCCGCCTTCGCATTGTTAAACACCACCCCCGGCGTCCGCAGCCGCTTCAACAACCTGCCTTCGAACAGCTCAAACGCCAGAACCTCCGCCTGGCTCGGGAAGAACAGCACCTCCCGACCCGGCCGCACCAGCCCTGGGGGCGCAAGACACGGCACCAGCGCACTCAACTGCGCGTTCCTGACCAGCGGTCCAAAGCTCGCGAGCGTATTCGCGCCCGTCTCAATATCCCACACCCTGATCTTCTCGTCGTGGCCGGTACTAACAACAAACCTCCCATCCTGCGTCCACACGACGCCGTTCGCGGCTCCCGCGTGCGCTTTCCCGCGCCCCGTGTGCGACCGCGCACCGCCGCCTAGGAACCCGCCGTGCCCGACAGAGTCGTCCATGTCCAGCACCCCGAGACATCCCGCGCTGCGCCGCACGTCCCAGAACCGGACGGTTCCATCCGCCCCGGCGGATGCGAGGATGTGCTCGTGGATGGGACTCCAGTCGACGCTGAGGACGGCGCCGCCGACGTGGCCCGTGAGGCTGTGCGTCGCGGCGCCCGAGCGGAGATCAATGAGGCGGACTGCTGGGTGCTGTGTCGCGCATGCGACGAGGAGGTGGGATGCGATTGGTGACAGGGCGTGGGCGTAGATGATTGAGCCCAAGGGAAACGAGGCGGAGGGGCGCAGGGGGTCTGAGGACCATAGCTTCAGAGTGTGGTCGTAGGAGCTGGATGTGAAGGCTAGCGAGTCGAAGGGGTAGAAGTGGAGGTCTGTTATCCCGAACTTGTGGTAGGGGGGCTGGTTGCGGGAGGCGGTGGAGAGGGGGTGGTGGGTTGGTGGGACGGTGGGGAGGGCGGCTTCGAGGTCCCAGAGGGAGATGGCGTGGTCGGCGCCGCCGGAGAGGAGGCTGGTGGTGGTTAGTCGGGAGGGGAGGTGGGGAAGGGGGAGAGAAGTACTATCGGCCTTCGAACTTGTCGATGGTGAGGGCGTTTACTCCTGCTGGATGCGCTAGGGCCTCTTCCTGTGCGCCCTGCTGCACATCATCGCTAGTGCCGCTGCCATTTACTGGTTGCTGCCGTATACGACCGTCGAAGCGGACGCTGGAATATTGCAGAGCGTGCAGCCGGCGCTCAGTCTCGAAGCGGGCAAATTCTCGAGGGCTGATGACGCCGGCCGATCGGTTCAAGAGGTAGGAGTTCATACATGGCCAGGTATGCAGATCGCTCTGCGTTGTAGCCTAGCCCTTTGAAATGTGTAGTATCGATATGCGAGAGCACGGCAATATCGAGTCAATCCATGAAGATGACTCGAGATGGAGTTGGTGATGTATGACGTAAAGTGTTGCGGCTCAGAGCTCTCCTTGGCAAGATACCCCCTGCGAACTTCCAACATCACCCAGCTTCATGTAGTTTTACAACCACTCCTTCTTTTCACATACGGCCAGGCAACCATTTGTCAACGCCTCACATTCAGCGTGCAAAATGGCCCGGATGATAGTCTTACCATATGTCCTATGATTACACTTAGCTCTGTGGACTCAACGCTCGCTGATTTGATGTATGGCCAAGCCAAGACGGAACAACGTTGATCTCGACCTCTAAACGCGATACGAACATTCGATCAGCGAAACGTCTAAATTGAGTCACTCAAGCAGTTGAAGGAATATATAGCAGTCCTTCCTTGTAGGTCCCACGCCTTACAACCATCCATCAAGCTGTTGGCACTTCTGTCTTCGACATTCACCCACCTCGCCTCACCAATGTCCAGCATGATGGCACTTTTGTTTCCCAGATGGCTCCGGCCAAACAGACTAATCCTCTTCGCTGTCCTTTTAAGTCTCGGGTATGCCGCGTATCGTTGTCCTATGCGGGAGTGCTCCGCATGTCTCCCAGCAGTAGTGCATGACGCGCCTGGAGTAGGATTCGACCTCACCATCTCATATGGGTAAGTGGTATCTCGACTTCACACAGTCTTCCAGCGTCCGTCTCACACCTCATACAGCACCTCGGCCGTGCACATGTACGGCGGCTCTATAGTGGATATAGCCAAAGTGCCTGCAAACCCGGACTACATAGAACTTATGCTCCGTCTTGCTCACGCCCCACCGCCGCCTCCACAAAGCAAATATCAAAGATACCTTCGCTGGTTTAACAAGAAGCTCGGCTACCCCTCTACCCCCGACGTAGGTATCCTGAGCAGCTTGATCGCCGATCTATATAAAGCAACCCAGTCTGCACTCCCTGCATACCCTATGGACAGAGTAGTCGTCACTACGCCTCTCTTACCTGCCCTAACTTCAGAGGATCTTAACGATGCTATCGAGTATGCAGGACTGCGCTCGTGGCTTGCCTACTCATTCCCATATCCCAAGATCCTCTCAGAATCCAGAGCCGTATTTGCGGCTAATGGCAACGGCCTTTGTAAAACTTATAAGTATTTGTATGAGTGCCAGGACGAGGAGCAGAGGATGCCGGGGCATTCAGTTTACACCATAACGTATGTATTCCCCTCGTTACCCGTACAATCAACGATCTATGCGACGGACTAGAAAGGAATCTAGTCACGTGTCGCTGCTGCTCTGCTTCTCCACCAAGCAAGCTGCAAGCAAACGCAGCTTCCACGTGACTGACTACTTTTTGGCCCGTCAAGCGTTCGTCTACTACACCTTCCGCTTACCTTCCCCCCACGTCTATACTAAAGTATAGGATACCAGGTTCACCCGCCAAGCCTTATACACCACCCTCGACACCTTCAGGTCCGCCTTCAAATATACATCAGATACCGAGATCTACCTTATGGATTTCAACTCCGGTCTCGACAGCCTCCCCACCTACACCAGCCCCTCAGATTTCTGGACGTACATCCGATCTTAACTTCTTTCTCTTCCCCAAAAATCTAACAGACCCATTACCAAGCTCCTCCTGGCAGGCGAAAGTGCCACAGATGCCAAGTTCCTAGATGTCCTGAGGGACTCGCTGGCTGAGCTTGTTGGGCCGTCTGCCGAGACGACACTTGCTGCTGATCTGGATGCAAATAAGCTTGCAGATCCGGTGTTTGCGGCCGCAAGGGGCGCCGCGCTGTATGCGAGGCGGAGGCAGGAGACGCCTCAAGGTTGTGCTGAGCACGAACGGTGTGAGGCGGAGAGGCAGTGGGAGAGGGAGCGGGGAGCTGGTGGGAGGGAGGAACTGAGATAGACTAAGGACCTCGTAGTCCTGAACCGGCTCTACTTCCCCTGGGAGCCTTCGGCGTGGGCAGATATCATCAGATGTCTTGTTTTGTTCTATGATCAGCAATTGGATAGTTAAGCTTTCGATTTCCCACCCCCCTGGGAAGCGCACAACTACCTCTTCCCGAGCTACGAGAACCAACCCTTCCATAGAACTTCATGCCCTCCGCGCAATAGCTCCACCATCCCACCCCCACCAATTCCTTCACTTCCCCCATACCCCCACCAATCACGCCCCATCTAACCCCTCAAAAAGCTTAACACCCTACCCCCTTCCCCGGATTATTAAACTTCCTCACCCACTCACGCTCCACCGCCTCAATCTCCTCCACATAGTCCACCGCCAGCACACATTCGCTCGCCCCAACATTCTCCCGGATCTACCGCGCGTGCGAGCTCTTGGGGATCACGCTCGTGCCCCGCCACATCCCCCATGCCTGCGCCGCCTGTGTTGATACGGTCACGTGATGCAAAACACGTGCAACAGCCATGTTCATTCATCTCTGGGTCCCTCGCTGCACTTCCACGCTCTTGGGGCGTCCATGGTCTCCAAAGCTGCCATCTTCCGACTCAACCAACCAAACTGCAACATCTAGCCTTCAGATCCTCGGATCTCAAAACAATTGGCTGGCGCTGGCGGCCAAGTTTACGCGGAAACATTCCGTGTTCCTAGGATACATACATCGGCAGATTGTCCGGGCTGCATAACATCCAACCAGATGTTGCCAATGCATGCAGGAGCTTTATCCGGCCTTGCACCTGCGGGGTCCCCACTGGGACGCACGTTCTTCGCGGGAGTGCTATACCTAGCGGCACTTGGTTGCGGTCTTTGGAGGCGCTCTATTAGTGCAGGTTGCCGGTAGATGTAGGATGTTCGTAGGTGGAAAGAAACGGTCCAGTTCCGCAATCAGATTGACAAGCAGCATATATCATTGCAGGAGGGCCTCCCTGCCTTGCATGCAGAGCTGCTTCCAAAGGCGACATCTTTGTATCTCACTTGTCGTTGGAGCTCCTCTCCTCTCACCTCGGTATTCTTGAAGAATACAGTCCAGATGGCTCTAGCAGAAAAGCAGACTGCAGTATACATGGATGATATCAAGAGCGATGACACCCCACCTTTGTTCGATTTTGATCCTGTCGCTGAGAAGAAGCTCATCCGGAAATGTGATATCCGTGTTGTGCCAGCTCTCTTCACAATCTTCTTACTTGCCTTTCTGGACAGGACAAACATAGGTAGGTCTACCGAGCAGTGGTCGAATCCTTCTTCTTATCCAACAAAGCTGTGGGCATAGGACTGACTGTAGTACAGGTAACGCGAGGATCCAAGGGCTTACTGAGGAGCTCAAGATGGTCGGAAACGACTACAATGTCGCTCTTCTGGTCTTCTTTATCCCTTATATTTTATTTGAAGTTCCTTCGAATATCTTGATTAAGAGACTTGCGCCGTCGACGTACCTGTCCGCAATCATGGTGCTATGGGGCATCGCGACCATAGGGCAAGGCCTCATCACGACACAAGGCGGCCTTATCGCCATGCGGGTACTTGTCGGTCTCTTCGAGGCGGGCCTCTTTCCAGGCTGCGTGTACCTCATTAGCATGTACTACAAGCGGTACGAGCTCCAATGGCGATTGTCGCTCTTCTTCAGCGCTAGTATAGTCGCTGGGGCTTTCGGGGGCCTGTTCGCATTCGCCTTGGCAAAGATGGACGGGATTGCTGGCTATGGCGGTTGGCGGTGGATCTTCATCATCGAAGGGATCCTCACGGTTGTCGTTGGTGCGATCGCCAAGTTCTGGATCGTTGACTGGCCCGAGACCGCGAAATTCCTTAATGAGGATGAACGGAGGATGCTCGTCGCCCGGCTCAAGCAAGACAATGGAGGTGCCGATATGAACACGCTCGACAAGCGTGCATGGAAGAGGATCATCTTCGACTGGAAAATGTAAGCATCAGGCGCGTTGTCTACAAGCCCCTACCGCGTTGTGCTAATGCTGTCCAGTTACTGCGGGTTCGTCATGTATTTCGGCATCGTTAATACTGGTTATTCCACCTCAGTATGCAATACCCAGCCGGTGAACACCTTGATGCGCAAATACTGATATAATTTGTAGTACTTTGTACCCACGATCATCAGAGAGATGGGCTACACTTCGGCAAGCGCTCAAATCCGCAGTATTCCGGTCTTCGCCTGCGCAGCCGTTTGTTCGCTGTCTACGGCCTGGCTCACAGACCGCCTAAGACATCGCTATTCATTCTGCATGCTTGGCATCCTCATTGCCACCGCCGGATACGCCATTCTGCTTGCTCAACAGAGCTCCGATCTTCCGGTTGGATTAAAGTATTTCGCTCTCTTTGTCATCACGTCTGGCGGCTACATTTGCCAGCCTATCACTTTGGCTTGGGTCTCCAATTGCATGTCCGGACACTGTAAGTCAGCCATACCGTTTAGTACCGGGTCAGTCCTAACGCAATGACAGACAAGCGCGCGATATCGTCGGCCTTCCAAGTCGGCTTCGGCAATTTGGGTGGTATCGTTGCTTCAAATGTCTACGTGACTAAGGAAGCTCCTCTTTACCCCACAGGCTACGGTAGCAGTTTAGGACTATTATGGGTATGCGCCGCAGCCTGTACAGTGCTCTTTCTTGGTGTCACCGTTGAAAACAAAAAGCGAGATCGTGGCGAGAGGGATCATCGCCTTGAGGGACCGGATGCTGATAACCTGGGTGACGATCATCCGCACTTCCGGTTTGCAAGGTAGTTGCTGTAGGCAGAGTGCAGAATCGAAAGCCTGCTGTGCTGGTTGGCGCGTGGTACTACCGTTCGAGCACAGCCTCCTAGATTACGTTCCCAAATAGAATCCGTAGACCGTGCTGTGGGACTCACGCATCTTGCACCGAATGTTAGCATGGGTCGCGCTCCAACAGGGAAGCGTGTTCTTGTTTGCGGTCATCCTCGTTATTCGGAACATGCCTGAGAACAATCTCACTCAAACTGGGGCCATACATCCCTAACAATAATATACATTCAGCAGTGAGATACGCCGGGCTATGCAAAATCTTGCCTCGAGGCGTAGTTGAGACGTGATGTCCGAAGCTCCTGTACTCCGTGCGTGATGAAGATGTGTAATATTATTCTGCTTGAGAGGTTGGACCCGGTCTTGCCATATGGGAGCGGAGAGAGACTTACGTCCTCTCATGTGTTCGACGTCGTTTTCTCTATTACTTTTATAACCACTCCTTCCTTTCACATACGGCCATAGATCAAAGGATACTGGGCATCCCGTTCGCTCTGCCTTCACATAAGCTTTGAATCGGTAGATTAGTAGTTAGGTGGGTGACTACTAGCGAATACCTGCTGCTGTATGTCTTTGATTTTTTGCTGCTCTGTCTTCTGACTGATACACCATATTCTCCACGGTAATTGCGGTTGAAGAAGTACCGCCCTGTATGAAGAAGAACCATTGAGCACTTAGCATGGCTATCAGAAAGGTTGAGTTGTCCTACCCAAACTCTTGTTTTCATTTGATGGCAGTGAACACTCGCAAAACAGCGAAGCTGATAGGGATCAGCAAGAGCGAATAGGTCACAATAACGATGCTGGCACCTCTATAATCGGGGTTACGCTGATCGGAGATGCATAGATCGTCGAGCACGACATGATGATGGAAAGGGCGAGGAGGAGGGTCTTGATTTTGGGGTCGAATAGTATCCGCGGGATAGGTCCAGGCTAATAGAAGAGAGATAGAGTCTTATGTCAAGATGTTTGCCGCGGAAAAATAAGGAAGGTCTCCTTCGGGTCATGAGTATGCTGTGTGCGAGACTTGATTCCATACTCTGCCTGGCATGGTACGAGGTGGCGAGGCGAGGAGGTTGACATGAGCAGTATCTGGATAGGCCGTAAACTGTGCAGATAAATGCAGAAGCAGATCCTTCAAGCCACTGGCATCCAAATTCGCACCGCGCTCCCTCTTGCCAAATCTCTTATTGAGGCGGGAGGAAGGCGGGCAGGTAAGGTAATCAGATGTCGGGCTGTGCAAGCTCTGAGGTGTGAAAAGAGCGCTATTGGGCGTCTCAAGATGAACATCCTGCTTGCTGCGCGGGCAGCGCCTATCTCAGAAGTCGTTTTCCGGCTGAAAGATTGCAAGGCATGTCCTGGCGTGGCGTCAAGCGGTCGCATGAAAGCATGAAGCACGCATGACTCGCGCACCCTGTAAAGGTTCATGGCGCCCCGGAGAAGTGATCGCTTGCCCAAGTGAGGGTGCATCACAAAGCGTGTTGCAAGGACGGGCTGGTTGGCCCCCACTGTTTCCCGTTATACCTTTTTGCAGAAAGCACTTACAAAAGGTACCACGCTAGGCTTCGGACACTACCAGCTCGCTCGTGATTGAGCCTTGGATGTCGTGTGGTGAAATGCAGGGCTAAGAGCTTCATTGATTCATCTATGGACGTGGGAGAGGCTGGCTATATACTGCATCACCAGCCTCCCCTTTTGGTTGACACGTGATATTCAACATTGTGTCTGTTCTCCCTGAAGCTACCTAGGTATCATGTCTGTGCTCTGCCGTGAGGCGCGGCTCGTTCCTGTCTCCCGTGCCGTCGCCACAGCTTAACTACTCTACAGCCAGTGAAGAAGCCTCGTCTGAGTTTTTTGTGGGGTAATGTGCAGCAGATTTGCTTGATCCTGCTCTTCCCATTTGCAAAAAGCCCCTGTTTGTCACACAAGATTTCGGATATGCAGACAGGGTGCGCATTCAGCCCGCTCATAACTGACCCTTGTACATCTGCGTCCTACCAGCCGTATGCACATCAGCTACAGTTCCAAAGCGGCCGATGTGCAGGAGCCTAGGCTTGCGTTCTTCTGATCGCCAGAATCCTGCACTTGCCCAGGCAATCTAGATAATAAGCACTAAGCCCCGCGAAAGCGAGGAGCTGCATTGAATTTCTGTGCCCTCGGATTCCCTAGATTTCCCATTTCACCTTTGTTCTACCACACTGATTCCACTTTCTACACTGACAAAACCAAACTCATATGAATCATGACGCATGAGAAAGGCATGGCAACGGAGTTTGTACCAATTGGCCTCGAGTCTAAAGACGAAGATGCTCCAATCGGCTCGAACATGCATCCTGCGGAACCCGGCTCAATACGGCGTCTGGATGTCGGTTTTCTGGCTGGACCGAGTGTTCTTGCGTCGTGAGACTAACGTGAGGTAGAAATATATCACGCTGAAGCCCGCAATCGCTTTTGGATTGACGGTCCTCGCCTCGTGGGAGGGGATTGCGATGACCGTCAAATCTACTCTCATAAACGGTGGTCCGACTGCGCTCGTCTACGGGCTTGTACTCGCCGGGTTGGGGACTCTCGCGCTTGCTGCTTCGCTGGCCGAACTGGCTTCCATGTATAGTCTTACTCTTTCTTCTTCTGAGGTCGTCTATATGAGCTTGAGCAATTGACATGGACTTCAGTCATCCGTATGTTGGGGCGCAGTACCGATGGACAGGTATGTACGCTCCTAGGGCAATGACTCCTGCGTTTTGGAGTTTGATGCAAGGTACGTTTTCAGCATCCTGTTCAAGAAAGCCAGTTTTAACGGAGTATAGGCTGGCTCACCGTAAGATCCCTGAACGAGACATCGGACGAGGCTGCTGCTAATAATGGACAGCTGTTTTCATGGATCGGCCTTTGCGCCACTATACCTTTCCTGAACGGCACTACTATCCAAGGTCTCATAATTCTCAACGTTGAGAGCTACGTGCCTCAGCGTGTGCATGGTACATTACTGATGTGGGCCTTTTGCTTAGTCCCATTTGTCTTCAACATTTGGGCCAGAAAAGCGCTGCCGCCGATTGAAATTGCTGGTGGAATACTTCATATCCTCTGCTTCATTGTTAGCATAGTCGTTCTGGTGGTTATGGCGCCGAAAAAGTCTGCCGAATTTGTCTTTACCGAATCGTTCTTCGGACGAAGTGGGTGGGACAGTGAGGGTGTACAGTGGTGCCTCGGTTTACTCTCAGTGACAATTATCCTTGTTGGCAAGTTCGAATTGATATCCCCCACCGCTCATATTGCTAATCTATCCCAGGCTTCGACGGCGTGATTCATCTAAGTGATGAAATTACAGATGCGCCGAGGAAAGTCCCACGAGCTATGATGTGGGCAGTGGTCCTTAATGCCATCATGGCTCTGGGTTTCGTGATAGCAATGCTGTTTTGCATTGGGGACGTCGACGCCGTCACCAATACCCCAACTGGGTATCCAATCATCGCGATCTACTACCAAGCGACCAAATCGAAAGCCGCTACGAATGTTCTGGTCGCCATGATATCCTTGCTTCAGTGCATTTCCCTATTCGGGGTATATGCATCTGTATCTCGACTAGCATGGACGTTTGCAAAGGATAAAGGCCTTCCGTTCTCTGATTTTTTTGCCCGTGTATGTCTTGCATTCCTGTCCTCATAATTAATGCACTATAAATGTCATGTTCACAACCCGACTGACGATAACGCAGGTTCATCCCACGCTCCGCATTCCTCTTAACTCGCTTGGTCTGGTAACCCTTCTATCCGCCCTGCTCGGCCTAATCAACATCGGTAGCACGGAAGCTTTCAACGCGATCCTCTCCCTTACAGCCGTCGGCCTGTACGCATCATATGTGATACCGGTACTCTTTGTCATCATACGTAAACTTGAAGGGCGACCCCCGGTCTACGGCCCGTTTCAACTCGGTCGCTGGAGCCTCCCTATCAACTGCTTCGGCTTCGCTTTCGGTGTGTTTATGGTCGTCATGCTCCCGTTCCCGCCCTTTCAGCCTGTCACGGCGGTCAACATGAATTACGCAGGGCCGATTCTGGTGGCGGTTATCCTGCTTGCTCTAGTTGATTGGTTCGTCAGCGGACGCAAGCGCTTTGTGGTTCCGACAAGCAAGACGGAGTTTCAGGGTAACACTTGAGCACAAAAGGAGGAGATCCGGGAGGCAGGGACTTTTTTTGGTGTCATTATATTACTGCAAGGGCTTCAAGCTGGATATCGGGCATATTATTTTCTGCTTGCACGAGGTGCCAGGCAACGTAGCAGAAGTCTGTGAACTGACCGAGATTTGTCCGCCCTCTCCAAACTAACTGTAAAGCTCCCCGCACAAGCTAAACTTTATTTTTAGACATCTGCTAAGGATAAGGCATGATTCTCTATCAGTCTGTATAATACTTCCTCCAAGGAAAACGTCGTTGTAGCCTAACATATAACAAAATCACTTACCGGCTGGACCTCGAGTCAGTTCAACGACTTGTGCTACGTTGCATGGTGCACATCTATAGTGCCACCGGAGCGGATCAACCACGGTCTGATCCGCCGAGCCTCAGCCCTATCCTACTTCATACAGAGGCTCGCAAATAATCGATCAGTAGGTGGGTAGCCACTAGCGAATGCCTACTGCTGTATATTCTTGGCCTTTTGCTACTTTGCCTTTTGACTGACACAGCATCTTCTCAGCGGTTCTTAGGGTCGAACAAGCACCGGTTCTTTGTATTTTGAGAGGCTTCTACCACACCGCCTCCTGGGCTGTATATCCGGCACGGCCACAACACCCAGCTGGGACCTGGCAGCCAGCTCTACAAGCCAACTGAAACTATGCCGAGCACACAGCTAGACGATGCCACCGCCGCGCAACAGCTTAAGCGCAAAAGAAGGGAGGCTACCGTCTACGACGCAGTAGCAGGTGGGCTAGACCATCTGGACCTCCAACTCGGACTAAGCTCCCAACAGGTCGCGTCGGACCGAATGGCTTTCTAGATTTACCGCCAGCCAAAGCAAAAGACCGGAACACAGCGTCCTCATCGACTCTTCCCATTCCGCCCGAGGAGGCCCTCTTCAAGCGCAAAGACGCCCCAGCGCGGTACGAGGAAAACGATATTTACTTCGCCAGCCGGTACCTCGAGTCCAACCAAATCTTGCCGGATTCGGACTTGCTGAAGGCGATGCACGCGTACGCCTCAGATTATTACTCGGAAGCTCCCGCCACTACAGCAGCGAAGGACTTCAAATCACTGGACGAGACCTCCCTCTTGGCCATGGGTATCCTTATGGAAGAAGCGGCTGCCGCTGCTCTTGACGAAACCGGTGATCTGGCTCTGGTTGGAAGCGGTGACGAAGACCGCGTGGATCGGACTCGGTATTGGAATGGCACGGCCTGGGCTAGAAGCGTAGTGAACCGGCAGCCAAATCAGCATACTGTCCAGATCACCCATGCGAGTGCGCATGAGAAGTCACAGAAACGACGAAGTACGCGCAAGAGAAAGCGAGCTGAGTCCAACACAGCCGCGAGCGTAGCATCCCCGACAGAGCTTCAAGCATCGAGCGGGTCCGTGTCAGACATGGACAGTGGTGGTGGTTAGGATGGGAGCCGAGTGATTGGACTCCGTGTTGATCTTTTCGGCGGACAACTCCAAAACGAAGGTCGTGGTTGTTCAGACCGCTGGGGCTTGTCTTGATGGACTACGGGCGCCATGCCATCCCTCGACAGAACCGAAACGGATACTGAAAGCTCTGGTGCCCTTCCGTATTCGAGTAAAGTTATAGCATCTTCAGACTGCACCCACCATCAAGGTTATGGATCGCTTCACTCCCACCGTCCACGCCGCTAAGGAATAAATACACCTTAGGGAAGGGGTTACGGCCACAAACAGTTAGCTGCTTGGGGCCGATATAGACCGTACTGGCCACAGGCTGCAGGTGTTAAGGGGTTGATGCTCCAGATCCTGCTACGCGGAATATGGAGCGTTAAGTATTAGAAATGCATCCAGAGCCAGTCACATCTTTGAGCCGAGAGCTGTTGACCGAAAGGCCTCGTAGGTCTCGCCCTGCTGAACCGCAGCCCTGCTTAGTTTACGTCACATGGGGAGAGGCTCTTGGAACCCACCTGGACCCGTGAGTCCTGCATTATCATTCGGTGGATAACACACAATACAAGTTGTAGCGGTAATTTTCTTCCTTCGCTTGAGGTGTAGGTCCAAAAATCCCAGCTGCTTAGCACTCTGAGCTCCCTGGATTTTAGCTCCCAAAGCCGGAGGAAGCAGATGTAGTACAGGCATCATCGAAAGCCTTCATACGCAGAGAAACTATTTATCACATGTGATTTGAGATGCTGTTTTGTGACCTACACTCTCCTCTTCCCGGAATTTTTCAGATGCTCGCGTTTCGCTTGGGTCTCGTCCCCGACGCGTCCTGAGCACTCACTTCCACTCCAACATCACCCAAGCACGCGTCTCAACACTTGGCTCGCCACCAGCACGAACTTCCTCCCGCGGTGACGCACAAACCTATAGCGTATACACTGGACGTCGCGCGCGTTTCATCATGGTAAGCCAACCTCGCCCTCGCCCTCCATCTCCCACGCACCTCACACTCACCGCTCCCACCCCAGGCGCCCAAACCCACTCCCCCAGCCGCAAAGCAAGCGCTCATCCTCACCTACTTCCGCACCTCCGGCGTCGCGCACAGCATCAAAGGCCTCGAAAAGGCCCTCCCATCCGTCGCGTCCATCAACGGGATGCAAGTCAAAGACTACCTGCAAGCGCTCTCCGACGAGAACAAGATCCGGGTCGAGAAGATCGGCAGCGGGAACTGGTACTGGAGCTTTGCGTCCGAGGAGAAGGCCGCTAAGGAGGCGGTGTTGGAGAAGGTTAAGGAGGAACGAGAGAAGGCGGGTAAGGCGGTCGAGGAGCTGAAGAGAAAGGTGGAGGATGCGCAGAGGGAAAGGGAGGAGGATGGGGGTATGTTGATGGAGGGGGAAGGAAGGGAGGGGTTGCAGGTGACGCTAAAGGAGTTGACAGGCGAGATGGAGTCATTGAGGTGCGAGTTGAGTGGATACAGTGAGAATGACCCGGTTGAGGTCGAGAGGAAGAGGCAGAGGATGGGGAAGTGCAGGGGAGAGGCGGAGAAGTGGACGGAGCAGATCCAGAGCATGGAGGGCTGGTTTAAGGACCAGGTTGGTGGTGATAGGGAGCAGTTGACGGGTCTCAAGAGGAACTTCTATGGGGATGAGTTTGATGACAAGGAGCAGGGACTGAAGGAGCTGTGAGGAGAGATCTGACTGAAAGTCTCATAATGCTGTTCGCACAGCATCTCATAAGATATGTTGCTGTATATCGGCTTGTTGCTACACAGTTCGACTGCATGTAATGATTAAGGGAGGACATTTAATGGTAATGATTCCGCGTCTTTCCTACGCGTCTACCTTAGCGTTTTGCACAGCAAGCAGCTCTCCACACAACAAGATGCATACTCGTTTTTGTACTTGTATCACTCCACTTGAGCTGTGTAAGAGTGCAAAGCCGTTTAATCGAGCCCGGTCACCACATGGCAGCGTCTAAGTGGCTGCAGCTTGGGACTCCCGTCCTCTAGAGTGCTCCGCCCTTGTGACTTCAGCAAAATTTGTAACTCGGAGGCATCTCACCCGTTAGCTATTGCAGCTGGTCACGGTAAATTAGATGACAGCTGGAACTGAACAGCAAAAGTTTATAGGGCTGACCTGCGCCCGGGTTATTATTAAGCTTTCTGCGGGCTAGCTGCAAGCGGGTAAGGCAGAGTGTGCGTCACTTGACATCGCTTCCAGTAGATCCACGGTAAGGCACAAATGACTCCGCGACAACGATTGCTCACAACACATTCACTTACACAGCAATCGCCGAGCGGGAACAAAAGCTGCGGAGGCCCCACCCCCTCTTGAATACGCCCTGTCGAACACACCACAAGTCCCCAATAGAAACACTTTTGACGCAAGAAATGGCTTCGCACACAGAGACTCCCATACCACCACCATCAACCGACCCTACAAGCCCACGGCGTAGAGGGAACACGTACAGAGGAAGAGGAGGCCATGCAAGAACCACAAGCGGCGAGGCTGACGGCCGTACTTTCGGACAGGGCGACAGAGGGCACCGGGGTGGCCGCCGCGGGGGAAGGGGGCGGGGTTATCGTGGCAGAGGGGATTACCAAAATACCCGGCCCATGAACATGAACGGCGGAGCAGAAGAGCCAGCTCCAACAGTGCCGCCGCCGCCTCTTGCGAACAGAGGCAACTTCGGTGCCCGCCTGACCGGAGATGCCACTGCCACTGAAGGCGATGTTAGGGGAGGAGAGACAAAGGGAGATGCTGCAGATGAGGTAGAGGCGGAAGTCTGCTTCATCTGTGCATCACCCGTTAGGCATAATTCTGTGACACCTTGTAACCACAGAACCTGCCACATCTGTGCCCTCAGATACCGTGCGCTGTACAAGACGAAGGCTTGCGCGCATTGTCGGGTAAGAGAGTATTCCATGTTCTAGCAACGACTGCTAACAGTACACTGCCGGTAGACTCATGCAGATTATGTCATCTTCACCGACAACGCCACCAAGCGATACGAGGACTTTGCCCCAGACGAGATCGTCAAGACGGATGATAACTTTGGAATCCGATATGAAAAGGCAGAAATCTGCGATGAAACGGTTCTTCTATTGCAGTTCAACTGCCCTGACCACGAGTGCGATGTCGCATGTATGGGGTGGGCAGACCTGCACAGGCACGTCAAAAGCGTACACCACAAGCTTATGTGGTAAGTACATCCTCAAGCCAACTATCTCCACTTGTGCTGATTTTTTGTAGCAACCTATGCACGCAGAACAAGAAGGTCTTTACGCACGAACATGAGTTGTTTACTCCAGCGGAACTGCGAAAGCATCAGAAATTCGGCGATGACAACCCGGGTGCAATTGACCAAACCGGCTTCAAGGGTCATCCGGAGTGCGGCTTTTGCCACGAACGCTTCTATGGGGACGACGAGCTATACGCGCATTGTCGAGACAAGCACGAACGATGCCACATTTGTGACAGACGCAGTTCGGGCCGGCAACAGCAGTACTATGTCGACTACGATGCGTTGGAGGTCCACTTCCGGAAAGACCACTTTCTTTGCCCGGACCGAGAGTGTCTGGAGAAGAAGTTTGTTGTCTTTGAGTCCGAGATGGACCTGAAGGCGCATCAGCTTGAAGTCCACCCCAACGGAATGACCAAAGATGCGCGGCGTGATGCACGAAGAGTAGACGTCTCAGGTTTTGCTTACAGGCAATCGCAAGAGCAGGAGCGCGGCAACAGGCGAGAGGGCCGCGGCAGGGGCAGAGGCCGTGACCCCAACACAGAAGCGCTGCCAGCATCCTCCGCTCAACCGTTGCGCAGAGATGAGTTGGCTTACCAACGCCAGATGGCAATTCAGAGTGCTCAGTCTGTCTCAACAAGGAACTTCGGCGGCCAGCTGACATCGACGGACATCTACGCTGCCAGACCGCCGCCAAGGGCTGAAGAACCTGCAACAGTCGCGGCTGCACAACCAGTCGGTACCACCGAAATATTCCCATCTCTCGCGTCCCTGAATCTAGGAACCAACTCGGCGACACCTCTAGCCCGTGCGCCACTTACACCGCAAGAACAAGCGCGGCAACTGCGCCATAATGCAGTCCAGGAACGAGCAGCTAACCTGTTGCGCAACGATCAGACCAAGCTTGCCGAGTTCCGCAGTAGAGTTTCATCGTATAAGAATTCCTCGATTACTGCGCCAGAGCTTGTGGACCACTTTGTAGCCTTGTTCGACAATACGAAGGAGCTGGGGAAACTGGTCAAGGAACTTGCGGAAATCTTTGAGATACCATCGAAACGAGACAACCTGCTTAAAGCCTGGAGTGACTGGAAGGCGATTAACGAGGATTATCCTATTCTACCCGGCCCAAGCCAAGGCGTATCAGCGTCGACGACTTCCTCTGTCGGCCACGGTGGGTCGAGAGTTCTCAGGCTCAAAAGCTCTACGGCACAGTCATCTCGTTCCGCCGCCAACAGACAGGGCAGCTGGGGCTCTGCTGGTGAGGGAGGTCTTTTCCCTCCGCTCGCGGCAGGTGCCGCAGCCTCAGCCAACCGTGCAGGTGCTGGCAGAGTCGGACCCGTGCCTTGGGCTGGCGCGTCTGCGTCTCCAAGGCCTTCGCCCATACCGTCACGTGTAGCGTCCTCCACGGCACTGAACAGAAGTGCACCTGCTGGAGCGGATGCCTTTCCTGCTTTACCACAAGCTAAGAAGCCTACGAGTACCGCCTTCACTCCCGGTTACACAGGTTACGGCATAAGGCGAGACAATAGCGGGCGAAGCACTCCGCTGAACGTATGGGGTGCTGGCGCGTCAGCTGCCGGGAGCTCTGTTGCTGATGCAGACCTGGATGCAGAAGCCGCGACGGAACCGAAGAAGAAGGGCAACAAGAACAAGAAACAAACATTGTTTCACTTTGGCTGAGCCACTTGTTGATATCTCGGATGCACTTTTAGTGGACGCTACGGCTAGACCGCTGGCGATCATCGGGAGCTTCGCCAATAACGAGAACTACCTGCAGCGCCCCCTGCAGTAGCGCGGCTCATGATAGTCCTTGGAGTTGGCCAGAACAAAAGCTTATGCCCACCTCGTTGTCGTAGTAGACGGTTCATCGCAGCGGTATCGTGGTTCACGTAACGTCGCACGTGAAGTGGCTGGGACGGTGGGAATCGCTAGGCTCTCCGTGTATGTGCTAACGAATGATAATACGCATGACAGCGCGGCGTTGGGAAGAGCAAATATTC
Source organism: Coniosporium apollinis CBS 100218 (assembly GCF_000281105.1). Lineage (NCBI taxonomy): Eukaryota > Fungi > Ascomycota > Dothideomycetes > Coniosporium > Coniosporium apollinis. Next base: position 191,553 of record NW_006913291.1, read on the forward strand.
GCCTTCCCACTTTCAACGGTGGTTTTCCACAATCAGGGGTGAGGCCGTACTAAGCCGAACACACCGCGTACAGCGCATTATGTATATACCTCAAGACAGTACCAAATCTCATTTCGCTCAACCGTCGCGACGTGATTAAAGACTGCGGCTTCAGCTACTTACAAGCTAGAATTTGAACCTTTCCCTGATGCGCCTCAGACTGTCAAGGTACCCCAGTAGCGCTGCTGTGCCTCAGGTTGACGCAGCCTCCAAATACCCAGAAGCCCACGATCCCTCGCTAGAGGCTTCCGGCTCCAGGGATCTGGAGTCATGGACATGGCGACGGGAAAAAACCCTCTCGCGGGTGCGGCAGCCCAGGCGCGTGTCCGCGTCTCTGGTGTCGTAGACCCTCTCCGCTACTGGTCGATTGCGAGCTGTGGCGACGGCAGCGGGGGCGGATAATGTGACAGCAGTGCATGAGAGTGAGCAGCCACTTGTCTGACTTGCCGGGAGCTGCGCGGTTGGGTAGAGGAGCGAGTGCTACTTACTCGCACAATGCTAGTTGCGAGATCCTGATTGATATCTGACCGGATGCCGTCCACGCATCCTGACTCGGAGCGCAGACCATCGCACGCTTGATGCTGATACGACCCACCTGCGAGGACGCTCAATGGGCCGAGGGAGACGGCGGCGCAGTTGGCTCTCCGCCTTGGCCGTCTCGAATCATGCACGTTCGAGTCTTGCGCGAGCACCGCCTGGGGTCTCTCGGCCGGAGCAAACCCTTGCAAACCAAACATCGGAATCATTCAATACCGGGCCCTCAGATCCCCACGATAGCTGGGCTGTCGTGCACGCCATATGCCTCCTCTTTGAAGCCCGAAGGACGTCCAGAACACCATCTGTACGCGCAATTGATCCCACTCGTGGCCCGCAGCAGCTCCCCGTCCCCCCCGTCCTCTCCACCCCAGTTACACGCAGACTCGCGATTGCGTGCCCGTATCGCGTCGGTGCTCCCGTCCCTCACCGCAACATTACCCACGTCGACAGGTGCAGAGCGCTGCAGCTCCTGCCAGCCGTTGTATTGCTGGGCAGCGCAGTCCTGCACGAACCCGGCGACCGTTGAGATTTGACCAAGGATTCCAACGGCGCCGTTGCCGTGCGAGGTTGTACAGCAGCGACTGGCTGCCTGTCACGACGTGTGCCATAGTCAAATGCTCGAGGAAGACAAAGACTGAAGAAGCATGAGCCTGCGATACCAATAGCCTCCTGCTTATAATTCGGGCCTCCATTACTGGGCGGGACCGCCCAACTGCTCCTCCTCCTGAACCACGTCTCTGCGCAACTCTGACCCATTGGTACTGCGCGGGGCCCACAACGCCCATTTCGTAGAGAGTCGAATCCTCAGAACTTAAACGCGCCGAGCTGCTATTTCCCTGAAATACGCGGCAAGAGGCTCGGGCAAGAGCAGAGGTTGCATCTCGCGCACGCAGCAGGTTCAGTCGAGGCTATAACATGCAACCACGACGAGACAACCCATACCCAGTACCGCCAACCCTCCCAACTACTACCCACTCCGAATTCAGTAGTCCTGTACTAGCTTCGTCCGCAGAGATGGCCGGTCTCAGCTCGATGATGCGCATGGCGCCCATCCAGACCCAGCACTCATACAACAACCCACTGCAGGGGTACATAGGCAGGAAGGGCGATCGCACATTTCAGTAGGTTGTCGGTCGGCGCTCTTAGAAGTGGGCGGTGAAACTGATTTGCGGCAGCTTAGTGATCGAACAGCAGCCGATACGTGCTCGCATGTGCGGATTTGGCGACAAGGTAAGACTATACCACCTCAACACTCCGGCGTAGGCCATCACCATCCAGCAACGCGCCGTGCGGCGAGTTCAACTTCTCGCGCCAATCCTGCGTAGGAGGGCGGTCATGTGCCGATCTGCACCAACAACCTCCGAAAGGGACACCTTGAAGCACGTCGTGGCCGAGCACTGATTTCTTTCGCCGAGCTTCGGCTCCATGCTTTGGTCATAGTTGCGGAACAGCGCTAAGATATTCGGGTATATACAGGATCGGAGACCAATCACACCACCACCATGCATCAGACTAATCGTGAAAGACTATAACACCGGAAAAGAAGTCCCCGTCAAGTAAGTCCATCCTCCAGTCGTCTGCGCGCAGTCGCCACGAGTGCTGCCCCAGACGAGCAACGCTAACGTGACGGCCGACTGCAGCGAAGTCGACAGCACCTTCTTCGTCCTCACCGTAGACCTCTGGGACGAGCATGCAAAGCACGAAGTCAATCTAGTCCGGCACTCGACCGGCGCACCAACCGTCTCCATCTCTTCCTCGACCATAACGTCCTATCCGCCGCCGCCCGACCGAGCCTACTACATGGCGCCCATGCCGATGCCAATGGGCGTGCCGATGCAGCACTCCTACGGCCAGCCCATGACGGCCGCACCACCGCCAATGAGCCCGTACGCACCAGGGCCGCCAATGCATCAGGGGTACTACCAGCAGGCACCTGCCACGCCCGTGACGCCGGGCAGCGGCTTCCAGTACCCGCCCGCCCCGCCTCATGCCTACGCGCCCCCGCCCATGCCGGTTCAGGTGGCAGCGCCGCCGGCGCAGGCGACGGGCATGTTCACGAGGAACTTGATCGGCAGCTTGACGGTTAATGCGTTCAAGCTCCATGATACGGAGAACAAGGTCGGGTTCTGGTTTGTGCTGCAGGATCTGTCTGTCAGGACGGAGGGAACCTTCCGGTAAGCCCCCGCCGCCACTCACCCTACAACACTCCGACATACTAACGCGGAACCACGCAGCCTCAAGATGAATTTCGTAGACGTCGGCAGCGGCGCCGGCAACAACACGCTCAACCAAGGCCGCGCCCCAGTATTGGCGACCGTCTTCTCTGACCAATTCCAAGTCTACTCCGCCAAGAAGTTTCCCGGGGTTATCGAATCGACGCCGCTCAGCAAGGTGTTCGCGGGACAGGGGATCAAGATTCCGATCCGCAAAGACGGTCCGAAGCAGCTGCCCAACCAAGCAGAGTATGACGCAGATGACTAATCGTTGTGGCAGTTGCAGCCGATAAGGTGAGCCCCCCCAGCGACTAGCGGAAGATGACGAGGTCGTCGAGGTGGTGGACAATCGGGTAGACCGTCCACGACGGCCGGCTGCACCGATTAGTCCGCCTCCTAGCATGGCCGGTTTAGGATGCCAATGCGGACTGGACCTCGAAGACTTCGTAAATTGCGCGGGACTCGGTCGAGGGTGAGATCATTTTCCTTGGTATGCTGGTGGAGGTAGGTTGTTGTTGGATAGACACGATCCTAGGCGGCTTCATCGGATAAAATTTCATAGCATACTTTTGCTCGGCGTTCTCTCAGGGGGTAATCAAGGGCGGTTCGCGCAGCTTTCCTTTATCCCTACGACGTTTCTTGCTGTTATGACTTGATTTGGTTCTTTCGCTGCAGCGCATACTCACTTCAGCGCACAAGGGAGGATTTTTGGTTTCGTACGCGTATACCGGCTACTCCTGTGTCGCGTTTCATGCACTAAAAAGACCGGTCTTGTATAGAGTAGCATGGTCCCCGTTAAGAGATCGGGGACTGTACAAGAGCAGTTTTCGGTCAACACCGTCCTTGCACCCCTAATTTCTTCCGCAGTTGAGCGCACTAAGCAGGAATTCAAAGTAACTCTCCGCATGAGCAACCTCGGACAGGAGATATGATGACTTGGCCGTATAGAGTGACAGAGTCTGCCTAATGCTAGCCCTCGCGCGTCAGGCTCTCAATACCTGTGGCGGTTCGATAGCTGGTGCGTTTCGCTGCTCAGCACACCATCGCATGGACGCGACCTGATGCGGTCCCATCGCGTCGTACTCGCACGCTGCCATGAAGATGCACGTCAGGGGCACCAAAACGTGAACTGCAGAACGACGAACAGACAAACCCTCTCCGCATTACGAGTACGAAGGCGAGGGACTCGAGTGCATAAATCGCACGTGTACTCTTGTCACCGGAAACTGATTTAATGCCAAGCCGGCGTTCGAACAGTTTTAGCGGTGATGTTCAATCTTCAATACCACACGGATTGATAGAATTGCTCTTGGAACAAGCGATTGCAGTAAGATAGCTAGCTGCTAGCTATGTTTCTGCCACTATAATACCATCGTTTATCCTATGGCTGAGGTTTACAGCGTGATTGAACATCACGACGGTGTTTGTTGATGCCGCACGTGAGTGAATAACTTTCCGGCAGCAAGAGTAGACTGAAGAGCCGCGCGGGTCCACATCAAGCGCTCGGGCCGAGACAGCGTCCCGCGATCTGCAGGGCTGCCCCACCATTCCGCGATTTCCCGCATGAGCCCTCCAGCTCAACACCAAAAAATTTCCTTGATAACATCCGCACCACCGTTTTGAGTATTTCCACGTCGTGCTACGTCCCTTAGAACCCGATAGAGGATAGACATCCTTATTGAAACCCTCATACGACCACCACCCACCTCTCCCTCCAACCCGAGAGACCGCAACACCCCTCAATTCCCCACCATGTCCCCCATCCCAATAACGATCATAACCGGCTTCCTTGGTTCCGGCAAAACGACCCTGATCCTGAATCTCCTCCCCCAGCTCCCCCTAGCCTACCGGCTCGCGCTCCTCAAGAACGAATTCGGCGATCTGGCCATAGACTCACAGCTGGCTTCCTCGGCCGCCGTCTCGGGCGTGCAGGAGCTCCTGAACGGCTGCATCTGCTGCAACCTCGTCGGGCAGCTCGGCGATGCCCTCGACACCCTGCGCACCGACGTACGCCCCGACCGCATCGTCATCGAGACCTCTGGAAGCGCGTTTCCGGCCACGCTGGCCATGGAGGTGAATCGGCTGGCGCGAGAGACGGGACACTATGTGCTCGATGGCGTGGTTGCGGTCGTGGATGTCGAGAACTGGAGGGGGTATGAAGACACGAGCCCCACGGCGAGGATGCAGGCGCGGTATACGGATCTGATTGTGCTGAATAAGTGGGAGGGCGTGGGTGAGAGGGCGCTGGACGATTGCTATGATCGGCTTGGGGCGATTGAGACGGAGACGGCGACGGTGAAGAGTGAAATGGGGAGGGTGCCGGTCGATGTCGTGTTTGGGCTTGATGGGAAGCTGGCGAGGGAGGGGGCGAGTTTGGGTGGGGAGAAGAGACATGAGCACGGGCATCAGAGTGAGGTTGAGGTGCTGAGTGTGACCATGGTGGGAGGGGACAGCGAGAAGGGCGTGGACTTGGACAAGTTGATGATGATGTTGGAGGATGCGCCCAAGGACGAGGTGTATAGAATCAAGGCCGTGCTTTACGCCTCTGGGTCGCCTACATCATCCAACGGCGAGAAGGCGCCAGTATCTACGGTAAAGGAACCGAGCAGATACATCCTCAACTGGGCCTTCGGCAGATGGACATTCACCCCAGCAGGAGTGGAATCTGCCTTGACGACCCCAGTGGACTCGGAGCGAGCAACTCCCTCTGCATCAGGCAGCTCGACACCTTCGCCGGCCCAGCGGGGAGATGAGCCGACGTTGCGAATGACCATCGTTACGGCGCGGTATGAGTCGAACAAGTGGAAGAAGAGTATTGAAGGCGGAGAGTACATCGCCTTAGCAGATGGAGCGAATGGACAAAACCTTGGCGTGGAGAGGATTTCATAACCTTGTGGCATGTGGTAGGGAAGCCCTTGACCGAGTACCGGTTTGTCCAGCCGCGTCGTTATCGGCTTCGCAGGATACAAGCAGAAACATCCAGCCTCTACAAAGGACGGTGTAGCAAAGGCTGCTCTTCAGGACTTGCAGCGTGGGCTTGACCGGATAAGCCCGCCGAGACGCTGTAACACTGATGTCTCGGCACGAGGCGATCTTAGAGGCTTGGATCAGAATTTGACCCGTGAAGAACGAGTAGAAGCAGTGGCTGGGGTAACAGTTGGCGATAGAAGAAACAATGAGCGCCTTGAGAAGCCTCGGGATGCCTTTTTAAATTTGGGACCCGGAGATGAGCAGTCGCGTCTGCGGGTTGTTACCAGAAGCAAAACGGAGCATGTTACTTAGGGAGATGTACGAGCATAGCCCGCCGAAGGGCAATGAGCCGCGCATTGTAAATATAGAGTTATGAATTCGGTGGACGTTCGTTTCACATGTGTCCCGCCGTGATACTACGGCACCAGACTGGATATACGATTCCTATCGAGAGATCGAATACCGGTTCCTTCTTTTGATATCCACGATCACACTGCAGACGTCATGGCAAGCCGACTCGCAATGAACGCGGGAATAACTGGCTTGCCGCTGCCACGCCCAGTAACGAAATCGAGAGCTGCACCAAGGGTGAGATGGCTCCGTTACAACATTATTCGAAGCTGTGTGATCTTAGCCGACACGGGATTGGCGTGCTGGCGACCTCGAACGGCATTGTCGTCTCGAGTTGAGCTTGTGTCTAACGACACCCAGCATTAAGCTAGCATAGATACCCATCTTTGGCGTCACTGTAAGGGTAAGGTATTTTTACCAAATGTGGCAGTTGTTCAGTCTGGTTTGGCGGCGAAACTTGGTAGCTGAGCGGGTACGAAAGCCGGCGGGTGCGATGTTTCAGCCGGCGTCTCTGATCGTAGCGAGCTGGTCTCATCTTCAGCTACGTCTGGAGAGATGTCTGGTGTTGCCGACGGATCGAAAGCAGGAAATGGTATCGGTCCTGAAGCAGATTGAGCAACCGTCCTTGGCGGGGTTGGAGTTTGCGGATCTTCTACTTGCACGGTAGCAACAGGCGGGGTGACCTCTGCCGTTTCTTCTTTGCTTTCCACGGAAGGCGGATGTGAGTCTGCTTGCCGAGTGGTGCTTAACCCGCGCTCCAGGGCAAGCCTGCGTGCCGCATCACGCTTTCGCTCTACATCTTGTTCCTCTTCTCGCTGTGCCCTCTCTTCCTCCTGCTTCAACTCTGACAGCGTGGGAACCTCCTCAATACCTGAATTTCCTCGGGTGATCTTTGGGGCTGGCGTCTGTCCTGATTGAGCGCTTCTCGACGATGGCGTCCTCGTTGAAGGACGAGAGCCTGACGGTCTCTTGCCCGAGCGTGTTTTCCCACTGCTATTCTCATCTGACCCGAGACCGGTTGTTCGCCGCTCGAGCACCGTCGCAAATTCGTCGTCCAGTGGAATGGCGTCATCCAGCTCGTCTTCGCTCGGGAAGATGTCACCCCGTGAACTAAGAGAATCTGTAGTGTGTCCCGAACCCGTCGTCTGGCTTCTGACTCGTTTGTGCGTTCTGGCAAAGCGCTCTTCCTCCTCGTCCTCCTCTGTCAGTGGCTGATTCTCTAGCTCAGTCCGCTGTGTTGTGCCAGGGTGCTCTTGTAAATCCGCCGCTGAAGGCTTATACCGTAATCCCTTGCCCCCAATCTTCCATGGTAGCCTGCCCAAGAAGCCGAAGTAGGACTGACTCGGAATCACGGTCGGATCCGCTTCCCCATCGTGCGGCGGGCCGGCGCTCTTCCTTCGCCCTCTTCGCGCGCCGTAGCTCATTGCTCGCTGTCGGCCGGGCTGCGCGGATCCGCCAGTTCCAGCAAGCAGCCTGTCCAGCTCGTCATTGCCCTCATTTGCCCAGCCTAGCAGGCCTTCGTTCTCGTCCTCGTCCCAATCGTCATAGAAGTCGAAACTTTGTTCAGCCCTGCCGCGCGATCGGCCTCGTTGTCGGCGCAATCGTTCTTCGCGTGTGGGAAAACATGGCGTGGTGCAGGCGTGGAAGCAGTTCCCTAGCGATGAGAAGCAAGGGTTTACGTATCTCCGCGAAAAGGTAAAGAGGTTGACCTGGGCGGTTTCGTTTGCGGACTCAAGGTTCTGCGACAGCTGATTGAGAGTCCGCCGGAGACGCGGGTCGTTGCGGCTGTACATCTTTGCGTCCTAGGAATATTTAGCAATGCAGAGATTCAACGCTTCTTGAACAGGAGCTACGACTCAGGAGCATGGGACGCCTAGCGCTCATGTGTTGGGAGATGCGAAGCGAGGATATGGAGGAGCGCAGTGGAAGCTTGGGGCTTCGGAGTTGACGGAGCGGGAGGCTGAAGCGCTTCTCGCTTGTTGAAGCTTGGCCTGGGGGGAAAAGGCTTAAGGTACCGCGGTCCAGAACAATCTTCTGGGTTCATATCTGCATTGTGCCAGCCGTTATGACGCTGAGAAACAGCCCGCTCCTGCCGTATCGGCGCTTCGGAGATGTCCCGACATCCTTTGAGACCCCTTTGCTAACCCTTCCCTGCACATCAGCAGCTCAGAGCGCTCCTCGTGTGTCACTGATTACATTACGCCGCCATGCGGTACATCCGTTATCTAAAGACCCCAAAGACCGACGGCAAGAAGCTCATAACCCTCATTACCATCACATCCGACCTAGGGGACAGCTTCCTAGCCGATGAGGTGGCTTTGGCAGCCACTGTTTGCTCCGCAGAGCCGCATGGGGACATCTATTTACGCAAAAGCCTGAAATGGACTCCGGGCATGCGCTCGTTACCTATTACCTTCGACCTTACTACCAGTGATGTGGATTGGCCCATCCGGATGCATGTCGGCCCTAGGAATGCCGGATACTCCGATCACTTCGAGAAGCATCACGATTCAGGGGATCTCCCATCTCTGATATCCGCGTGGAGCGATGTCGTCGATCCAGAGAAGGGTATCATGGAGGCCCACAGGCGTGTCGAGAGGCGCTTCATGCCTCTCAGCCACCGTACGCTGAGCGTGTGGGAAGAAACTGGTGAGAGCATAGCCAGGCATCTCTGGTGCGGGAGCCATGTCCTCGCGTCCACGCTGCAGCATGCTCACATTACCACAGGGATGCTGGCATAGCGCTCACAGCATACTTGGACCGCACAGTGGCCCTCCAGGCAGAGAGCATTCCTCTTCTCGAGCAGGTGCTAGGCTCAGCAACCTACAAGAAGCTCAACGTGATCGAACTGGGCAGCGGATGCGCGATTGTCGGCATCGGCCTTGCCCAGACGGTGCCCGACTGCGAAGCAATACTCACGGATCTGCCAGAAGCCGAGGAGATCGTAAACCACAATATCACTGCAATGAACCCAGCCATCTCATCGAGAGCAACTTTCCAGGCTCTCGACTGGGAGGAACCACTACCCGCCAAGATCCGGGATCGGCTTTTCGACATGATTCTCGTTGCGGATTGCACTTACAATCCGGACAGCAGCCCTGCTCTTGTGAAGACGCTGTCAGCGCTCGTCAAGCGATCGCCAAAAGCTATCATCGTAGTAGCCATGAAGGTGCGCCACGAGAGCGAATCGATATTCTTCGACTACATGAAAGACGCGAGCCTTGTCATCGAAAGCCATGTCGTCCTTCCTCTTCCACGTAATGAGGAGTGGTCTGACGCCAGTGAGCATGTCGACTTGTACGTCTTCCGCGACAAGGGAAGAGCCTACAGACCCGAGACGCCATTAGTCTGGGAAAGCTGAGATCGATTCACTTATCGGTGCTTGGTGATTGTGTCTCTTTGTTTTACAGCCGGGGCTCCTTCGTCAATCTCGGATAAGAGATTATTCTGCTTCTTAGTTAAGCGTTTGTACCCATCTGTCACTTCTCAGCCGGACTGGCGTCCAGCATCATCTGAAGAGGATTGTCCAAGCGGCTGTAGCTACGGATTCGGTGCCTGCTACTTAACATCGTTTATGGTTATTTGGGAGCGATCGGATCATTGACTTTTGTGTAATGGACTCCTTGCAGCAGTAAGTTGTCTAAGCTTGAATCAAACGGGACCGCGCAAGGACTAGTTATCATCAACGTGCTGCTGTTGAGTATATCCGCTGCGCTGTATGAAGGGTTTGGAGGCCCTCCAATTCACCGCTCTAAGACGCCCTGAGCTCCGCCACCGTGGACCATGCCGGACCGTCGTAGTAATCATCCCTCAAGTCTCCACTCAACTGATTGAATCCTGCGCAAAGTGAATGTGAAGGCTTGGGAAGACCAGAAACCCCCCAAATGATGGCGAAGACGAATGATATACTCTTTCACAATCAGAGGAGGTGTGACGTAGACGAATTAATTTCATACAGGAGTCCCCTCAGCCTATCTTGATGATTAGCTACAGATACTTGATACCATCAAGGAATGCAGCTGGAGATGGCAGGTGGGTCGATCACTAGGTACCTAGTTAGAGTGCGGTATTTTGAGCTAAGGCATTTCGACATTCGGTGTTTCAACCAAGACGGCGAGCGTCATCGCTGGAACGTGCATCTGCAGGCACAACACAACGCCACACGACCCTCGGACCGGCCAAAATTCAGTAATTCACGCAAAGCACTGCCTCCCCCTCAACACCACTCCTCTTTTTCGCCCTCTCGAAGCCGTCACCTATACCGACAGGCGTGCCCCAAGAGCATTAGTCATTGTTTCGTCGATTTTCTAGCCCGTCAATCCCCCGGTCGGTTGTTCCCGCTCACAACACTGAAAAACCTTGCCCTCCATTCAAACTTCGCCCAAAACTCAATTCCTCCAACAACTCCACGAATTCCAACTGACAGTCTTCCCCTCCAGACACCCTGGAAACAACCTAAGCAGACTGCCTTTGGTCTTCTCAAAGGCACCTTTATCAACACGGCCCCGCCGGCTATAGTCCAAGTCGAACTTCAAATTGTATCCACTCGACCACATCGCGACATCCTCAACAACCTACCGCCTCCTTCTGCTGAGGTCGCCTTTTGAACTTGAGCGTTTGATTTTCGTTCCGAATCAAACACTCTCCCCGGATTCACCACCCTCTCAGCTGCCGCATAGGACGTACTCTGAGTCTCTTCTCCTTCCCGGGGAAGAGTTGAGGAGGCCTCGCCCACAACTCAGCCTCGGGTTCGCCCCGTTCAAGCCTCCCTAACAGGACCCACCGAGTTAACGGACAAACCACAAAATCAAAACTAGGAGAACTTTCTGCCTGGGTATGGCACCTTCTGCGATCGCCACCATCACCGAATACACGAACAAGCTGTTTCTAGAGAATCTCGAACAGTCGGATTATAGTCTGGCTGTCAAGAATCCCGGCGACCATGTCTACCAAGACTCAAAGCAGCTGATTGGCGCTGCGCTGAAAAAGCGTGTTGAGAATATTGATTCGGAGACCTGCGGTGTGGGAGAGGAGGATGCGTTCTTCGTGGCCGATATGGGCGAGGTCTACCGCCAGCACCTGCGCTGGAAGATGAATCTCAAGCGAGTCAAGCCCCACTATGGTATGCCTATATGAGCCGACAAGCTGTGTATCTCTCTTAGCGAGCAACAGCTAACATTGTGGTAGCTGTCAAATGCAACCCCGATCCTCAAGTACTTCGCCTGCTCGCCGAGCTGGGCACCGGTTTCGACTGCGCCTCCAAAGCCGAGATCGAGCAGGTGATCAAGATGGGAGTTGACCCGTCGCGGATCATCTACGCCCAGCCCTGCAAGACCAAATCTTATGTCCGCTATGCCGCTCAGCAAGGCGTCAAGCAGATGACGTTCGACAACGCGGATGAGTTGTACAAGATCAAGCAGCTCTTCCCGGGCGCCGAGCTCTTCCTACGCATCCTGACCGACGACTCGGCAAGCCTGTGCCGCCTGAGTCTCAAATTCGGCGCCTCCTTGGATTCTACCCAGGATCTTCTCGAGCTGGCCAAGAAGCTCGAGCTCAACGTCGTCGGGGTCGCCTTCCACGTCGGCAGCGGCGCCTCCGACCCCGCGGCCTTCCTCAAAGCCGTCCAAGACGCCCGCGTCGTGTTCGACCAAGCCGAAGCGCTCGGCTTCCAGCTGCACACGCTCGACGTGGGCGGCGGCTTCGTCAGCGAGACCTTCGACGCCATGGCCGCCGTGTTGTCCGACGCTCTAGACGTCCATTTCCCGCCGCACATCCGCATCATCGGCGAGCCGGGACGGTACTACGTCGCCAACGCCTTCACCATCGCCTGCAACGTCATCGCCCGCCGCACCGTGCACGACCCGGAGCTCGGCACCACCAGCTACATGCTCTACCTCAACGACGGCGTCTACGGCAACTTCAGCAGCATCATGTTCGATCACCAGCACCCCGTGCCCCGCATCTTGAAAGCTGGCGACCGCATCCTCTTCGGCGAGCACGAGGATAGCTATGAGCTGGAGTCGGGAGGCAAGCTGCCGACCGAGTACTCCATCTGGGGCCCGACGTGCGATGGTATTGATTGCATCTCGGCTAGCTGCACCCTGCCGGAGACGCTGGATGTCGGCGATTGGCTGTACTTTGAGGAGATGGGCGCGTATACTAAGTGCTCGGCTACGAGGTTCAATGGCTTTACGGATTGCCATGAGACGGTTTATGTCTCGTCTGAGGCGGGGGCTAGTGCGCTTTTGGGGTTGTGAAAGAAAAAAGAAAAGGGGGGGTTTGTTGGAGCGGTGTGTTCAGCAGTTTCTCGAGTTTGAGGTGGAGGAAGTTTGGCTTTTGATGGCTTTACGTCACTGATTGCATTCCTGCATTGTATAGACCGCTGGCGACTGTTTGCTTGATGGTTCCTCTGAAAGCGTAGAATTAATCTGGGTTTTGTTGAGGCTTTCTTCCATTGCGCCCCGAGATTGAAGATGATGGGAGGTAGGCCTTTGATCGGCTTTCAGACATGTCAGCATGTTGAAAACCCGTTCGACTGATATCTGGCTGTTCAATATTCGAGGCATTCAATACTCTGAGTATTGGGTTAGATTTTCTCTTGATCACTCCGCTAAAGCATCTGACAAATTTTCAAAAGGGTGGACAGCATAACTCCCTATCTACAGACATCGGTACGTCGGCATGTTGATGGAGCAGCATCAGTGTTCCCCTTACACAGGATTGTCGCTGTTCCTTCCAGTAGGCAGTCTGGAGGAGTGTACCAGAGGGCCTTCGGTTTTGGCTTCTTATGCTCGTGTTCTCTGAAGCGGTGTTTTGTACGCGTGAGCGGGCTTTCCCAGGCTGCATATGCAGGAACTAGAATACGCAGAGAGGGCTGGACTAGCACTGCGGTGATTAGAATCCTGAAATAAGACGTGTGAATGGCGCAAGAAGATCAGGGCGCCTGGGGCCGGCTAGGTAGCAAGGCTTCAGACGGAGTTTCATTGAGCCAGTAACTACCGGGAGAAAGATAGCGCCTGAAATTGAAAGACCTCATTTTGCCTGTGGATGGAGAAGAAAAACCACTTTTGGTCCTAAGAAGCAACGCCAGAACCGCAGATACAACCGCCAAGCGCAGATGAATCTGAACCGGAAGCTGTAGAAGACCAAGGGAAATAATGATGGGAAGTATGGATGTGCATGCCAGCCATGCCATACACCCTAGTACGCCCGCGACCTCACACGTCAGCCCGTCAGCCCATTGGTCCACCATTCGCCGCATTCGGCTGCACGCCTGTAGCATCTCGGCATAGGCGATCGTCCAAGCAGCAAAGAGATGGCGAAAGCCCAAAGCCCTACTCCGAGCCGCTAGCAAATGATGGCCGGAAGGGTATCACCAGCCGAGTGCCGCTCCCTCAATGCCACGGCCCAGTGAATCTCAGCAGTAATCCCCCACCACCTCCTCGACCGTCCTCCTGCCTCTCCCAACACTCCCAGCCTCACCATCCGGTCTATCGTCATCAACCTCTCCATAAGCTTCTCTGAGATTCATCTCCTCCATCTCGTTTGCGAGCCGCTGCATCGTCACCTGTTTCGGGCTGCCGGTTCCTTTCTCGGAGCGGGGAGGCGTTGGGGACTGCGCGAAGCGGGCTGGGTGCTCGTTGCCATTCAGGGCCTGTGCTGGGGGTTGAGATGAGGGCAGGAGGGGCGTTATCGGCGGCGAGGGCGGCGATGGGTGGTGTGTAGACGAAGCCGGATGGGTGCTAGCATGGAACTGCTGCGCAAGGAGGCGGCCGCGTGGGCGGGCGAGAAGGGCGGGGTTATGGAGGGCAGCGAAGGGGTCGGGTTTCGGCGCCGGCGGCGGAGTTGTGCTTTTGGTGGCGGAGTTCTCGGTCTCGGGGACGGCGGGCTCGTGTGGTACCGGGGTGGTGGCAGGAGTTGGCGGCTTCGAGCGTGATGTGGACTGGTTGCTGTGACTGCCGTCTACATCAGTGGTGGCGTTGGCAGACTCGTCCGCCTTCGCATCCCCATCCTCAGCATCCTGGCTGGCGCCAGGAACAGGGTCTTCTTCCGATTCCAGGATCTCTCCCTCTTCAACATCCGTTGCAGACCGATGCTCTGACTGCGCCGTCTCCACCGCTTCAGCACCCGCAGCTTCCCCCTCTCCCTGCTTTTTCTTCTCGTCCGCCACCTCAGCAGCCCGATCGCACGGATCCTTCGCAAAGCTGATACGGCAGGTCCTGAACATCGCATGGCACGTCAAGAACACAAAGGCCCTCGCAGCCGCCCTGATATTCTCAAAGACCACCTGCATGCTCCGATCCGGAAGCCTCTGCACGCTCTGCACCCAATGCGCCTCAATCTCCTGATGCAGCCTCAACTTCGCCTCCAAGATAAACGGCGTGACATGTCCCGGGGCGTCGCGCACAATGATGCAGCGCGTATACTCGTTCACGAAAATCGGGCGCTGGAGCCAGACCGGAACCGGCCAGGTATGTGAGCTCAGATGCGTGACATTCACCGTACGCTCCGAGAAGACGAGCGGGTTGGCTTTAGCAGAGGCCGCGAAGTCCCGAGCGCAGTTTTGGTAGACGAAGACGAGCATGACAGTCATGGAGGCGCTGATGGCGGACGTGTCGAGCAGGTCCGCGGAGAAGAGAGCCCCGCCGTGGACATGGTCCAGCACTTCGGAGAGCGTGATGCCGACGGGGAGGTTGTCGATTATGACGGTGCGGCGGGTGTTCTTTTCTTCTGGGATGGGGGTGTAGGATATGCCGTGCTTGAAGAAGGCGGGGAGGAGGGGATCCTCCATCTTCGAACGCTCGGGATCTGAGCCGTCCTGTTCCTGTCCGGTACGGGATCCTTGTTCGTCTCGGCCGTTGAGGGAGCTTCTGAAAGATGCGGTCGAGGAGAAGGAGGTGTCGTAGCTAGGGACGCCCTGAAGTTTTGTCGGCGAGACTTGGAAGCCGGGCCCGCGGAAGCTTGAGCGCGGCCCTGGCGGCGGAGCCCACCTCGAGCCTTGCAGCGCAAAGTTTCCTTGGGCTGCTTGGTCAAAGGCCAACTTGGGCTGCGGAGCTTCCTTACGCACCGAACCGTCTTGCGCAGAGCCCGGGTTGAAGCGATCAAGGTTATCCGCGGTAGTGATTTCTAGACAGGTGCCGCTACTATTACCTAACGCCTTGTCTTTTGCGGCCTTGACTTCGATTCCTAAACCGACGCTCTCGGTGGTCTTCGCTGGAGCGTTTGGTTCAGAAGACTGGGGCTTATCGAATAGCTGGGTGTAGGAGGGGTAAGATCTAGTTGCTGTAGTAGATCGGGTGACACGAGGAACTTGCGGCTAGTTGTAAATGTCAGTACTCAGTCAAAGCGTAGCTGATCGGCCTCGCAGCCCACTCCGAGAATCATCATGGAGAGTTTCCGAGGGGTGGGATCAGAGAAGCTGTGCACCACATTGTTCGATGTGACTTACCTCGGCAACCGGCTCTTGATCATTCGACTGTACAGTCTGCTTGCTGATTGGAGTGGTGTGACAAAGAGACAGTGGCGGTGTCGGACAAAGCGTCTGCGAGCCGTCCTCAACATCCAGCAGGTTTCCGAGTTCCCCTTTCGACGTTGGAGCTGCAAGCGCCGAAGTACCTTCACGTACCCGCCGCGGACTCGAATCACCGAGCAGGAGCTCAGTCCGCAGCGTCTTACGTCGCCACTGCTCCTTCCTGCTTACGAGCTTCAGGCTCAGTTTGAAGTTCTGTTCCTGTGCTGCGTTCAAGCTCTCTTTCAGCCCAGCGATCTCCTGAGCAGCGGGGTTGCGCAGTGAAGCGAGGTTGTCAAGCAGGTAGTTGCTCGCTCTATGCGCTTCGCTTCGCGCATCTTTTGCGTGGGCAAGCTCGGCTTCGAGGACGGCGATGCGTTGGTAGAGCTGCGTGATCAAGTCTTGTGGTGGATGCGGAGCGGACTTCGGCTGGACGCATTGAAGCTCATTGCTTGACGTGCCGTTGAAAGGATTGCTTGGTAGCATATTGCGCAATGTTTGCCAACTCATTGTTGAGATGGCTGTGGTCGGCCTCGGAAGGACGACCCGGATCAAGATGAGTTACGGACGGACCGGTTGTATGAAGGAAAGTGGCGCGGCTTCGGTGTATTGCTTAAGCAGTGAAGCGATGCATGTGCTTCGAAGCGGGTTTTCTTCCTTCGTCAGCGGACGGAAGCTCGACCTTGTTCCGACGTATTGTTTGATGCCGACGCAGAGAAGTAAGACCAGGGGAGGTCCAAAATTGTAGAGTGCTTGCAGAAGAGTGAAGATTAAGCGGAAACGGTCAGAAGAAGATCCCTCGAAAGGCAACAAGAGGATGGAGTGGAGTCCCTGGAGGAGTGCACGAAACTTGGATTACGGAGCTATCCTAGTCAGCTAAAGCGTGACCACAAACAGTCAGGGTCATGAAGGCTCATCCACGTGGTAGATGGGTTTTAGTTCCAATCAAAAGCGAAGGAAGAGAAGGTTGTTCAGATAGAGACTCGACCCAGGTTGACCATGGCCAACTTGTAGCCAGCAAGGATGCAGCTAGTCACGCTAGGCGTGCTAGCATGTGCATGGTGAAGGGGAGGCATCGGCTTGAGGTGTCATGCAAGAGATCATCCGGAAGAGAGACGGTTGCATGAAGAATGTGTGAAGTGGCGGGAGCAGCTCGCACGTTGTGCATGTAGTCAGTCTCGGGGCGAATTAAGCGCGTTGGGGTGGGAAGCTTACTTAGTTGAAATGCTACTCTTCGGATTGATGACGATGATGATGACCTTCTACGCTGGTGATTTAAGAAATTGTTTATATGCTGCTAGACAAGCTGCCGCTGCAGTTTGACAAGGGATTTTGTGGTGAGCAAGTTTCAACGCACTAGGTCGTTGAGCGCAACGCAAGAACAACGCTATGCTGAACTGAAGGCACTTCGATTCGCACACCCATACCAAGGGGCTTCAGGATGAGATATACTACAAACCAAATGCCGCCACATCCCAAATCCCGATTCGCCCTCGTCCGAGCGCCATATCTCGACCAACAGATATACAGAGAGACTGGTAAATGGAACAAAAGTAGATGCAGAGACGTCCACGAACACCCATCGTGGGAGGTAAACATAAAGGTCAAAGCCCGCTGCGTAAGCGCATATCAAACATTTTCAGAGAACCTGGCTTACGGAGATTTTGTGACAGGGAGAAACAAACGCCATGCTAGCCGACATATGCGATGAAGCCGCTGAGGAAAGCTCGTCCCGGAGACGTCCTCTAAACTCCGGTGACTCGGGAATGCTGGAACGTAGACATCGTCGGCGGTGGTGACAAAAGGGACTCGTTGTTCTGAGGGATGGAAGAGATGGTCGAACTAGGGATTATGGTGGCGTCGTAGGGGGGAGGATGGTAGAATCAGGGCTCGTCTACCGGAAACCGGGCAAAATGCTTTTCCCAGATCCAGCCCACTTTTTTGAGTGCGTCATCTTGGTTTCGGGCAAGCCAAAGCTCACCCTTCTGGCCTATGACGTCGAAGATCTGCTTGCACGTTAGAATTGGAACTTATGTATGTAGAATGTTAGGTTAAGTATATTGAAAATTGGCTGACCTCGCCAGGCACGTAGCGAAGATAAGGGTAACCACCCTCCGTGCGATCGTGGGCGATGTTGAACTCGAAGAGACTAGCTGCCAAGAACAGGACTCTTGGTTCACCGTTGTCCACACTTGGGGAACCGGCCCTAGTGGTGGTAGGGGAATCCGACATCGGCATTGCCGACGAGAAGATCGAAGATCCTCGGTTGTACCCGCCCTGTGTGTTTGAAATGTGGGCTGGATTAGAAGCCGGACGGGATTCAGGCGTGTCGAGGCTGAGACGAGGAAAGGATGGCGAAGGTAGAGGCTCCGTGATCCGACCAGTTGCAGTGGAAGGCCTAGCGGGGAAATATGACGGGCCGGCAGCGGAGAGTGAACGAGGCGTTGAAGGTCCACGGCTAGATAAGGCGGAGCCCGCGCGCATCCTCCCCATAGGAGAGGGTTGGGCCTCACCAAAGGGCGTCATGGTATCCATGGGTGGTAATATCGGGAAGTTGCCGCTGAATCGCTGGACAAAGTCAGGTGAAGCCATAATAGCAGACTGCTCGCTGTTAATAGATTGCGTGCGCTTCGAGCTTGCGAAGGTGGAAGGCCGCTTGGTGGACAGGCTGTCGGCGAAGATTGATGCTGATGGTGACGACATCTTGCACAGTTCTTTGACCTGATTTGCATCGCAGATCACAAAAGATTCCACGAGTTGCTCAACGGGCCTGAAGTCGCTGAAATATCTCGCTACAACCTCCGACATGTCTTGAGAGAACATGTTGCTGGCGGGTCGGTCCGGTATCGTTTCGTCGAGCACGTTAACCTTTCTCCTCCAGATGTCTTGCCACTGCTTCTGGACATCGATGAATTGATCAAGGCAGGCCTCGATCAACTTCTTCGTCAGTGCGTACAGTTTCGGCAGCTCTAGTTTCAAAGTTTCATTCAGAGCCTGAAACTGATCTGCTGCTTCCTGTGTCTTCTTGTCTGGCTTTTCACCGCGATCGATCATGCCCTTGAACCGAGCGTAATCGACTATGCGCTTCTTCCGCTTCTGCATCATCCTCTGAGGGTTGTCGTGAACCTTCCAAAGCGTCAAGATAGGATTGATCACTTTGCTGGTCAGAGCGGCTTTCTGCTTGGTGTCAGCGGGTCTCCAATATATCTAGTGTGTGTCTGGGTGTGTAACTTACATGCTCCGGGAGCGCGATTGTAGTAATCTCCCGAACAGCCATCGAATACCTCCGCCACTTGCTTTCAAGCTCGGGGGAGGTACCCGGTCTGACGTCAATGAAACCTTCAATTGCAAGGATAAGACTGTTGCATCGATCGACGTATTGCTGTACGTCCTCCATGTACTTCTCAACGTCCCGCATCACAATCTGCAATTGGAAGAAATGACCGCCGAACTTTTGCGCTATTGCGTCGTAGTCTTGATCATCGACGGACTCAGTCAGCCCAACCTGCTGCTTCAATCGTTCAGTTCGACGTCCGATGACTTTGGCGAGGCCAGATGGTAGGCGAGCGTCAGACTGGTTCCGCTTCCGGTTGACGACCTGATCGATGAGCTCCGCTCGTTTCTTCGTTTCGTTGATACGATTGCAGATGCTTCGAAGTTCCCGCAATGCCGTTTCTAGATTCTTGTAATCGGGATGATCCTTTGGCGTGCACTTGAGCAAGTCCGTTAATATCAAAGGATATTTCATCAACCTCTGCGTGGGCTTTACTAGGAGCGAGTCCAGATCCCACGTTGTAGTGAGATCGTTCGCGTAAGCACGACACTCTGCGAGCCAGACCGGGACCTTGGGTCTTTGCTGCAGTGCGACAAGGCGTTGATTCGCCGCCTCATGGCTCTTAATGTACGTGCCGTAGCACTTTTCCATTGCCGTGAGGTTCTGCAAGAAGGCCTCACCAATCAACGTCTTCCTGTCCTGCGCGTCATCTAGCTGATCTGGGAAGCTGGAAGAGGACTGATCGGTTGTTGCGCTGTGCGAGGTGGATACACTGCCACGTTTGACGCTCCATTTAGCGGTCTTCGTCATCGTATAGATGCTTGCAGCAGCTGGCTTCAGTGTTGAGATGAACTTCTCGGAAAAGTCTGCAATCTCCTTGGAGTTGCTGAACAGGACTCTCCGGTCATCATCAGTGATGGTGTCTATCGAAGTCGAGGTGCCCTTGTAAATGTCTTCGACGATCCTCATGTCTTGCGCGTGACTGAACTCGGTATCTAGCAGCTCCTTAACCAGATGCCTCCGTTCCTTCAAGCGCTTTTGATCGTCATTTTCCGCGTCAGACATCTGCGATGGCTCTTGAGACAACGGCGTTATGGATTGGGAGCGGCGCGCATTAGCGGACCCCGGCTGGCTACGTTCCCCATCGTACTCATCACTCGTACGAACCGCTGGGACTGGAGGGACCGCTGGTGGGAAGAGGCTTGATGGTGGAAGTTGGCCATAGACACTTGGGGATAGTGGGGACCGTATCGGCTTATTTGGGGACAGCAACCCATCGATTGCAGTGGGTGGTGGAGGCGGTGGTGAATGGCTTGGGAATGGCGGCAAAGTTGGGGAGGGTTCCGTCGACGCGACCTGAATTGCAAGACCAAACCGAGTTCCGTTGTCCGAAACTTCTGACAGTCGAGACCGGCTATCAGCCCATGTGCGCGGGGTGGACTCAGCTGCCTCATCGTGCGAACCTGTCGCACCAGATGTGTAGCTCCGATCCTTAGGAGGTGGTGTTGGTGGGTACTCCAATTCCGGAGTTTGGTGATCGCTCGCTTGGCCGTATTTCCGCGACTGGCCAAAGATGATTGCTGTCCCGGTATACCCGTCGTCGGGCGATGCGTTCAACGCACGCACGCCGGTAGGGTCAAGGTGGGAGACATCCGCCACTGGAGGGGTTTGAGGTGTTTCAAAGCTTCCCACTGGGCCGGTTGCAGCCCTCAGGAGCTGCTCCAGATACACTTGAGTCGCCTGCTTCGACTCCCAGTTTCCATGCCGCGCCAGCTCTGGTGACATGGCCTGGATTTGCTGTTGGAACCCAAATGCCATCTCTGGTGTGACGTAGCTAGAGGTGTAATATTGTTCTAGAATCTGGTTGACCATGCTGTATGCTTTGCCGTCTAGGGTGAAGCGTTCCTTTCCGGATAATGCCGGCGTCCCATCGGGTGTCTGGTCGTCCTGAGCGTAAACATCATCTGCCTGCTCGAGGTACGATATTCGTGGGTCAGAAGTATCGAAAGCACGCGCGAGTCTTCGGTTAACACTCATCTCGGTCTCCGCCTTTGTGCGATCTTTCGTACCCCACTCCTGGCGAGGCTCGGTGATCGTAGGGGTGGCGCCAAGCATTATCTGTATTGACTCCGAATCATCTTTCTCCGACATAGCGTCTTCAGTGAACTGGGTGGGTGATGTGCGAGCCGAGCTGGATGAACTAGTGCGCATCATCCTGACGTGATTTAGTATCGAATCTTGCTCCGCTCCAGACTGCCGCTCGAACATGACATTTTCATTGCTGTCATGAAGGAAGGAGCCTGATGCTCCAGTTTCCGCGCCATTGTCCTCGTCCGCCTCCACCGTCACAAGCGGTACTTGCACGGGGAAGCCGCCAGGCATTCCAAGAATCGGCGATTCGTCACCCTCGAACTCAGTTGCGCCGGTGACAGGCTCTTCCTCGCTCGGTCGTGGGAGATCATTTGTTTCGAGAAAGAGGCGAGGTGATTGAGATCCTCCGATGCCATCGTTAGCTTCACCAGATGCAGGCACATGAAACGGTCCGGCATGGGTGTAAGCAAACTCTGCGTCAGGCCTCTGTGTTCCTCCACTCGCGTCTCTGAACGGGATATGATCTTTTTCTTGCTCTGGTCGCAGCGGGTTCGACGGAAGTGCTAGACTGGTGTTGTCCTCATCCTGAGCATATTCTCCATGCAAGTCTAGAGAGAAACTAAGACCGGACAGCTCCTTCAAATCGGCTGATGCTTCTCCTCCTGCTGGCCTTGAAATCTGTTGCCTTGCGCGGGCACTTCGGAGAGGCGGAGAAGTCTTCGGCAGAGTCGTTCTAATGCGAGCCTCCAAGCGCCGATTATTTGTTGGTGTTTTGTTGGGGCTTGGCTCGTATCTTCGTGCTGGTTTGCTGGGCGGCGGCGTCGAAGGTGGTTTGCTCGGCATGTTTTCCTTCCCCGTGTGCGCGGCTGCACGGGGCCTTCGTCTATCTCTTGTAGGGGAAGTCGCGGGATACATCGGACTGCTCACTGCTGAGTTGATGTGTGGGTTGGATATGGAATAAGAAGAGTCGGAGGTAGCGCTTGACCTCCGAGAAGGAACCGGTATCCTAGATACTGGCGACCTTGGGCCTTGGCCATTCGGACTTGATCCGGAGCGAGCGTTGAATGATACAGGGAGGAGGATCGGACTCATAAGCGAATCGATAGATGGAGCAGGGCCCGTAGTGGACGGTGAGCCTGGAATATCACTGTTGTATCTTCGGTGGCCGGTGGCGGAAGAGGTCCGGTCGGGGGGTGGCATGTCGTGTATCGCTCTTGGAGTCACCTGAAGGTTGTCGATTCGACCATGCCCGAAAGATGCGACAGTCCGGAGCGCGCTGCTCTCCGACAACCTCCTTCGATGACCAGCCCCATGTATCCCATGCCCTGGACTCGAAAAAGCATC
This sequence comes from Coniosporium apollinis CBS 100218, assembly GCF_000281105.1. NCBI lineage: Eukaryota > Fungi > Ascomycota > Dothideomycetes > Coniosporium > Coniosporium apollinis. The sequence goes on from NW_006913291.1 coordinate 213,880, forward strand.
TGTCTGGTCAATCTCGCCAAACAGAAGCGGCCGCGCGAGGCCTTGTGACTGATGGCTCCGATCTGATCTGAAGCTCGATGAACTATCGGCTGCCGGGTCTTGAGAAGCTACGCTTTCACGATCGGTGGAAGTTCGCCGCGCACTCGATGCCGACGAAGCAGTGCTTATGGCGTAAGAGTCGCGCTTCTTGTACCTCTGTGGACCGAACTCTTGTTCCTTCAGAGGATCTAGAGAATGTGTAGTGTGTGCCCCGGGACCGGCTAGCCTAGGCGCGGACGGCGTTCGCGACCTCCGAGCCTTGCCATTGACTGCCGGAGCTGTCGTTGTAGGTTGGTCGAACTTGTTCGCCAGTGCCTTTACCCTCCCCGAGCTTGCGAGTGTTGGTTTGAGTGTCCGCTTTTCTAATGCGGTCGGCTGAGTCGATGCTGGAGTCGAGACTGAGCGGAAATTTGAGCGGTAGGAGGCGCGCGATGACGGTGCGGAAGAGTGGGCTGGGTTCACCCCAATAGTGGGTACAGGCTGCCGGCGCGTTGTTGCCGCCATCAAGTCGGTGACACCTTCGGGCGGTGCGGCGGGAGGCTGTGGGCAGTGTTCCAACGTTCCTGACGGCGAGAGGTGGAGTCGATAGAAGTCATCCGGGGTTGCCGTTCTGCTTTGATCTTCGCTAAAACCCGCCGTCGCTTGCGCATCGTTCCAAGGCGGACGCAAAGCTTCAGGGTCGGATGGGAGTTGACCGCTTTGCATGCTTTGCACCTGGAAACATCGCCCTCACGCCGGTGTGCGGTATGGGGCCCGAAGGCGGTTTCGAGAGTGCGGGAGGGCCGTATCGCAGCGTGGCTCAGGCAGATCCAAGGAGGGTCGCCAATCAGACGGTGTAAATGGGAGGAGCTGTTCAGGCGAGCTGGTGGTGTTGTCGGCGCGAGCGAATGAGGCCGACAAGGATAGCTGTGTACAACTCACACCTGGGGACGGGGGTGGTTTGATGCTGGGCAAGGCATAGACCAATCAGGGCGTGGGGGTTTGGCGGGTGCGGCTGTGAGGCTCGACAAGGCGCTGGCCGAGGTGGACGTCTCCTGAGTGAGGCAAGACGACGTGTCCGGCGGCGAAGAACGAGCTCGGTCAGGCAGCAGACAGTTACGGGACGTGTGAGAGTTGGGTGAGGTAGAGTAGAGGTTTAGGGCTTAGGTGTGAGAGCGGAGCGGTTGCACACCAAGATTGCCGTCGTGGATGGGATTTCGGCTTGCACTAACCAAGCGCCGCACCAGACGTGGTTTCCGGGTGCTCGCTACCACCAAGTAGAATTGGCTCGCTATGTCGCAAGCACTTACGGAGTAACTGGTTGACTATTGTTCACTTGGGCAGGCATTCGTTGCACTGGCCACGACTGATGAACAGACCGACAGCTGTGAGGCGATCCTACTCGCATGAGGAAACGCAGGCGACGGGAGACCATCCGCACATGAAACTCTAATCATCTCCTTCATCACCACGCCCCCTTACTCCGTACTTCTGCTTCCTTTCCACAGTGGGCTTGCAGGATCAGAGCGGAGAGCTCGCGACTGGCTGCATCATCCCAGCCGGCCATCAGTCAATGACAACCCTCAATTGACATCAATCGTGGTGGAACGTCTGGCTCCCTTGGTCTGTGATGCCCCTGCGACTGCCGCGGCCTCGCCTGGGGTGGAAATGACTCGCGATTATTTCGCGACGCGCCGACTTGAGCACCTGCGATGGAGCCAGCAACACAATGAAAAGAAAGCGCAAGACGACGGAAACCGCACCGTCCAAACGGGCCAAGACTGACGGCATCCGAGGCGTGAATGATTCTGCCACCGTTAAAGATGACACTGGTACCGAATTCCCTGTCCTCGCCCGCTTTTATCGTAGAGTGGTCACGCTGCGTCAGTATCTACTGTCCGAGTTGCCTCCATCCTCCAGGAAGCGGCGAAAGAGAATAGCCGTTGCAGGACTGGAAGAAGGCGTAGAACATGGTAGGCAACCGGTCGAGAATGGTAATAAAAGTCTTGCCAAATTACTTGACTCCACTATTGTCGGTGTCCCTGAAGAGCGCGACGTCGGTCAAGATTTTCGGGAGAAGGCAATCGAAGTCTTCACTCAACAGTTACCGCAGTCGACTCTCGGTAGCAATGTCTCGCCGAGCTCATTGGTGTACTCGGAGGTACCATCTGTACTTTCGTTACTATATTCGAGCTTAGATACTAATCATTCCAGGTCGTCGAGTTTGTGATATGGCTTCTGTTTAGGAGACACAGCAGTATTCAAAGACCGCCACATCTGCTGTGCCATGGCTTTCAGCGCGCGCTCGCGGAGGGACAGAACGGCCTGCGACTGAATGCTGCACCCGGCATTCCGGGTATCGTGGCTCATCAACCGAACAATCATGTTGACCAGGTCAAATCTCCGACCTGGTGCTGTCTGCTTCCTCTTTTAGGGCGAGGCGGAGATCGCATCATGATAGATCTTCTCTTCCACTGCGGCATATTCCTGCCTTTGGAAGAAAAGGCGGGTAATCTGTGGCAGCTCAGTGGTAAGTAGGGGCTTAGTGTTGACGGACTTGGCTTACAACCCCTAGGCCCGCCACTATGCGAGATGAAGCCACGACAAGCGGTGAAAAGTGGCAGCAGAAAAGAGCCTCCGCAATTGGGGAAGCAAGCTCCGCGTCAAGGTAACAGAGCGCCAGCTCCAGGGATCAACCGACCCACTGCTATCAAATTCGTGAGGAACCGGATGCTTTACGCAAGAGCGGCTCTCAACGCAAAAGGCAGTGTGCGATTTGGCATGCGGCACATCCGTAAGCACTTAAAAACAAGTAAACGATGTACTGCACTTAACACGCTAGACTAGATGTCCTGAACCGGTATCCTGATCGTGGGGACCGTGAACATACTATACACATCATGAACTACATCTTCCCTAGACAATTCGGCCTCCACAATGTTTTCACATCAAAAGTCGATTACCGTGATACAGCGCAGCCATTCAAGGACTACACGCTGCGCGAGCGGGAGATCGCTCGGGTTCGCCATGAGCAATACGTCAAAAGCGGTGCTCGTGAGGACGTTGACTCGTTCAAGACGAACATACCAAAACGACTGCGAGGTCAGCCGTTAGAGCTTGTTGGCAAGTTCAGAGCTCTTCACCAGGCATGCTCGTACACTGAGCTCCTTCGCCACTACTGCCCTGTCAAGGTGAGCCTGTTCAATCCGGCCCCTATCAACGATATGACTACCCTGTTTTGTTTTCTGACTCCGTCCCAGACACTGCCGGCGGCCGCTGCAAAGTCAATTTATGTCAATACCTCGGCGTCAGCAAAAGTGATGGAGGAAAACCCATCAAATCTAGCGTCCGCTCACGAGATCTGTTTCACGGACTTGGCGTGTCCCGTATCCGACGTCTCAGCATTCTGCAGAGCTGTGCTATGCAAAGTGGTGCCCAAGGACTTTTGGGGTGAAGGTGCGACCCGCTCCTGGAACATGCACGTCTTCATGCGCCACGTCGACCAGTTCATTGCTCTTAGAAAGTTTGAAAGCCTGACTCTGCATGAAGTCATGCAAGATCTAAAGGTCAATTATCCGGATCTACTCGCGTCAATGTTACTGATGATGTGCAGATCGCGGACATCACCTGGCTGCAGCCCCCGAAGGTGAACGCTACGTCGAAAATGTCTCAGTCTGACTTCTTGAAGCGACGCGAACTATTGATGGAGTTTGTGTACTACCTGTTTGACTCCTTCCTCATCCCGCTGATCAGATCAAACTTCCACGTTACCGAATCCAACGTCCACAAGAACCGTCTGTTCTACTTTAGGCACGACGTGTGGCGAACCCTGGCCGAGCCTTCTCTGACGATCTTGAAGCCGGCAATGTTTGAGGAGATGAAGACGGACAATGCGCAGAAACTCCTCGCTAAGAGGTCTCTCGGCTATAGCCACATCCGATTGCTACCCAAAGCTACCGGTATGCGCCCAATCACGAACCTAAGGCGAAGGGTGCAGGTGCGGCGAGGTGGCAACGTGATCCTTAGAAGGAGTATAAATTCTGTGATGGCTCCAACGTTCAACGTACTCAACTACGAGAAGGTAAGGCCAAACGTCTGAATAGGCACAATCATGGCTTACGCATTTGTTAGTCCACTCAACCGGCCAGACTCGGCTCGTCGCTCTTCTCCATAGGAGACATCTTCCCTAAACTGCGAGCTTTCCGAGGTTCGCTGCAGGCGCGCGGTCTTGCAGACGCGCCTCTCTACTTCGCTAAACTGGATGTGCAATCATGCTTCGATACCATCCCGCAACAACGGCTTGTTCAACTGTTGCAGAATCTTCTGTCCACAAATGATTACCGCATCAGCCGCCATGCTGAGGTCAGACCTCCGCAGACTCATTATGATCAAGCTGGTGCTTCCATATCAGCACGACCGTTGATCAAATTTGTCGCCCACGGACGCGCCGCAGGCAACCTCTTGCCGTTCGAGCAATTGATGCGTCAGGAATTTGCCAGCGGTAAGAGGGGCACCGTCTTCGTCGACTCCGTACTACAGTCAGTTCAGCATAAGGAAGACGTCCTCGGCCTGCTGAGAGAGCACATGGAGCGCAACATTGTCAAAATCGGGAAGAAGTTCTACAGGCAGAAGCAAGGCGTTCCCCAAGGTTCAGTGGTGTCTACTCTGCTGTGCAATTTCTTCTACGCACAGCTTGAAGACCAATGCCTGGGCTTTCTGCGCAAAGCGGACTGTCTTCTGTTGCGCCTCATCGACGACTTCCTCTTGATCACTCTGCACAGAGCCGATGCGGAACGGTTCGTGCAGGTGATGTATGAAGGCGTACCTGAGTACGGTGTCTCGGTGAAAAAGCAGAAGGCCTTGGTCAACTTTGATGTCGAGATACAGGACGTCAAAGTCATGAAACATCCAGCAGCAGCAACGTTTCCATACTGCGGTATCTCTATCGACACAGCAACCCTCGATGTATCTCGGGTGCCGGATCGCAAGACGACGAGCAGTGCGTCCATCCCATGACCCGAGGCGCAGGTGCAAAGTACTAACCGGTAGCAGATATATGCGATGCTCTCACAGTCGACGTCACAGCAGTGCCTGGCCAAACTTTCCACAGGAAAGCGCTCAAGTATGATTGTTCTCATACTCTTAACTAACCAATGAAGCTGACTTGACGACCGCAAACAGCGCCCTCAAGATACGGATGCACAAGATGTTCTTCGACACCGCATTCAACGCTCTGCCAACCGTCCTAACAAACCTGTACCACACCTTCCACGAATCAGCGGTCAGGTGCTACGGGTATCTCAAGAGCCTCCCGCCAAACAGACAACCACCACCAGGACTCCTTATCAGTAAGTCATGCTGCTGTTGGAACTAACACGCCTCCGCAACCCTTGCACACTGCGCGAATGATTTAGATCAGACGAAACGAAGGCCAATGCGCCATACAGTCGCGCCATCCAAGCCATCCATGTTAGCTGTGGCTAGTGCAGAACCACTGACACCTCCCACAGAAACGGTCGCCGAGCTCGTGGGGCTCGCCCTGGCAATGATGAAGCGGCGCACGGCCAGCAAGAAGGGATGGCCCGGCTACGAATGCACGGTCGGCAAGCGCCAAACCAAATGGTGAGTTCCGCATGGGCGTTCTCGTGGCTTGCATCCGGCACACACGGCCGAGTTTCCTCTGACATGGGACGGCGCTAGGCTCGCCTGCAAGGCATTTCAGGACGTGTTTCAGAGACGGCAGACCAGGTTTGCGGCACTGTTGGCTTGGCTGGATAGTGGGCTGGTGGAGGCTTGGCCGACGTCGAGGGTGGAGAGGGGGCTGTTGGACGGGGTGGTTGGGGGCTGAGTTTGTGACTTTAAAGGCAGAGGGCTCGCAACAAACCATTCGTGATCGTGTCTGGTCCTCGTGAACGGAGCCAACTGTAACTCGCGAGTACGTATCAGTACTTTAGGAGGCTGGAGTGCTCTGCTGCGGGGTGCCGAAGATACCGCCGCCGCAGGATTTCATACTTCGATAAGGTAAACAGATGCGCTGCAGCATCTCACCTCCTCCCCTTCCCGCCTTTTGGCCAATTGTGCTTGTGCGTGTGACACGGCGTGATTCGGCACGGCGTTGAACTTGCTGGTGCTGTGACCTGCGCCGTGTCTGCAACTGGTGTGCCGTTTCCAGCCATCAAGCAGCCAAAACCTGCAACGCAACAGCCAAGCTGCAGCGCAACCAGCCATTTTGGTACAACCAGCCTGTCGCCAACCTGCAGCTTTTAATGCATCATGTCCCGCCGTGATCATGATAACGCGGCCCTGCAGCAGATTGACTTCATATCCCCGTAGACACCTCAATCATCCTCTCTGAATGTTCATGAATTATCGTCATTCAGAGCGAACTCGTAGCATTGTTCAATCGCATCCCCGTTCGCGCTTGGCGGACAGCCAATCGTCGCGCCAGGATCAGCCAGCCGAAGCCATCGCGCCCCTGAACCGTCAATTAAACGGCCGGGTCGAGATGATGACCTCGAACTCAGCAGAAACCGCAGTTCTTTTCGACAAGCCTCATATTTACTCCATTGATATTACCGAAGGCCAGCTGCACGATGTTTGCGATCCGGATCACCATGTCCACTACGAGGAGTTCTTTGTGAACAATCCCACGGACAAAGCCTGTGGTAAACACTTCCTTCTAACCACAACCGCACACATCGAGACGCCGATTACTCCCCCTCAGACTCCGCCTCGAGCGCGAGGACCCCGTGTGCGGCCTCTTATAAACACGACAGCCCTGCCCCGGATCGACACAATGCTCGACACCGCTCCTGATTCTCCGCCAGACCTCACCAACTCCAAATCCTCCAAATCGTCTTCGTTCCATTCCTCTAGCCTCGATGACGTTGCTGGATTCAATGGTGTGCCGGACTTCGAAGATATATCCTTAGATGAGCTCCGCATACTACCGAGCCAGTCTTCGCCGAAGCGGCCTCTCGCACGCACATCCATTACATCGACCAGCAGCAGCCGGAGCAGCGGACAAGGCCTGTCTTCTTTCAGAGACCTTACGAACTCGAAGCCGCGGTACCCGAGCCTAAGGACGCAAGTCAATGGCGCAGTGAGGCAGCAGGCATGTCTCGACCCGCCCAACCGAACGATGCGGCGGGGCTCTGCAAGCCCGTCAAGGCCTGCTCAGGGAATGCGGAGCGCGCCGGCCCCTCGATCGAGGTCCAATTCCCCCTCGGGACCCTCTCAACACAAACTCCCGCCATCGCCATGCTCGTTGCGATCGAACTCATGTAGCGGAAGCTCCCCTACAGGGATGCCCCTAGGGCGCAGACAGTCGTGGCAACCTGGACGGAAGACTGTAAAGGAGCTGGAGGACGAATACCACGACTCGGATGAAGAAGTGCCAGAAGATGCCATTATGTGGAACGTCCCAGTGTCACCACGGCCACCGCACGAACGATCAACACCTCCTACCCCTGCCCTACAGACTCCACGGGTGTCATCTAGTCGAGAGAGAGGTCAAGGGCCGGTCAAGCACCACCAATCAATGCCTGGCGTGCTTCCTATCAACGCAAGATCATCATCCGGACCGTCTCACTTCCCCACACGACCTCCGCTACCGGTCAGTGCTTCAGAGGGCGCCGTCACTGACGGTTATCATCCGTACAGGCCGCGTACCAAGTCCTGGACAGCTGCTGTTTATGACCTCTCGCCAGAAGCCCGGAGCCTAACCGAGGCCCTAGAGGCATACGCCGAGCAAACCGAGCACCAGCACGAAGAGAGGATCCAGAATGGGGTTCCAACAGCCCGCCAATCCCACGACAAGCTCCGGAGCACATCCTCCCTAGTCGAGCTCCCCCCTTTACAAAAAGGCAACATAATGATCGACCCCCTCCCCATCAGCAAAGAAAAAGCCGCCGTCCTCACACGCACCCGGCCCTCCTGGCTCCCGCCCAAAGACCCCAAAGAAGAGGCCAAGCACCTGAAGGAGTACCAGCGCATGATGGCCCACTCCCTCGAAGCCGGTAACCCTCGCCCTCGCCCTCACCTTTACACTCGTCCCCAACCTCAGCCCGCCTAGCCTACCCTCAACCAAGCAACTGACCTCTACCCCCACACAGAGAAACGCCACAAAGCGAAGATAGCTGAGGCCAAGGCCGCCCACGACGACACAGCCACAGCCCTCTCCCGCATCTGGGACCAGCACGTCCTGCCCAACTGGGCCGCCGTGCTGCACGAGCCCCGCACACGCGAGCTGTGGTGGCGAGGCATCGCGCCGCGCAGCCGAGGGGTCGTCTGGAGCCGTGCCATCGGGAACGAACTCGGCGTCACGGCAGACTCTTATACCGCTGCTTTGGGCCGCGCACGTGCGGTGGGGGAACAGCTAGCCGGCCCGAGGGAGGAGGAGGAGGAACGCAACGCCCGCCGCGAACGCAAGTGGTTTGCGGACATCGATAGGGACGTTGGCACGACCTTTCCGGCGCTCAATATCTTCCAACCGACTGGTCCGCTGCATCAACCGCTGCTTGAGCTGCTGAAGGCGTATGCGATGTACAACCCCGACATCGGCTACGTACATGGCACGCACCTCGTCGCGGCGCTCCTGCTCCTCAACCTCCCCGCGGGCGCACCATCCTTCGTCGCGCTAGCGAACCTGCTCAATCGGGCTGTGCCAGCTGCCTTTCTCGGCGGAGACGAGGGCGCGCAAGCAAGGGTTTACGACTTGCTGGCCGGGATGGTGCGATACAAACTGCCCCGCCTATCCCGCCATCTTTTCGGCGAGGAAGGACGGCGGGAAGGGGAGAGAGGAGGGATCGGCCTCCAGATGCGCGAGTGGCTGGATCCGCTGCTCAGCGGGCTGTTTTGTGCCGAGCTGGGCGTCGAGATCGCCAGTCGGGTCTGGGATGTCTATGTTTTTGAAGGCGATAGGGCACTTGTGCGGGCGGTGGTGGGGATGTTGAGTGTGCTGGAGGGGAGGTTGTATGGGTCTAAAGAGGAGGTGCTGCGGGTGCTGAGGGGGACGCGGGATGTGGGTACTGCGGATGAGTTTATGGCGGGGATGAGGAGCGCGGGGAAGGTTGAGGTTGAGGGTGAAGGGACAAGGCGATGAGGCAGAAGAGTTAGGAGCTGAGGGAATGAGAAGATGACGGATTGCGAAGCCACGAGCCATTCTTATGCTTGGAACACCTGGAAGGTGCTCATTCGTGGCGTCATCACGGCATTTCACAACGCACGACGTTTATTTGGGCGCTTTAGGGAGTTTTGGAGGCGCGTTTGGGCATTCGCATTGCTGGCAGCGCGCCCGGCACTTGCTTGGTTGGCGTTTCCTTAACGGCGTACTCATTGCACATATGTGTATGACGAACGGGCTCATGACTATAGAGGCTGATGTACATAGCTTGTACAGAGATGAATGACAATTGTCAGACCAAAATCTTCCAGGTTCGATGAATCTATGTTTCGTGTTGCACTGGGTTTCTCGGAAGCTATCGTGAGCTGCGAGTTCGTGCAGAAGAATGTAGCACGAGGTTAAGGCTTCGCAGTCAGATCTTGTGACTCTACAACTTCTCCCTTAAGCTCTTCAGGACGCTCCTCGCATCCTCCCTCACCTCCTCCGTAATCTCTTTCGCACTCTTCACGCCCTTAATCAACCCCACCCCCGTGCCAGCATAAGTCGTCATCCTGCCCTCAACACCCCATCCCTTATCTCCGCTCTTCATCGCTTCATTATACAGTCTAACATTCTCCTCGTGATCCATCCCCCCAATCGCATCTTGATAACTCCGATTAATCACTCCGCGTCCGCCATACCCAGGCGGCCAATCCACGGTCCCGCGCAGCTTGTCATACACACCGCTCCGCACAGTCGTCTGCCCCCCATCACTAGCCCTAACAACCTCATCTCTGTACCCCCCCGAGATCTCCGCTTCCGGCGACGCCAAATACCGCGTTCCCATCACCACACCCGCAGCCCCGAGCGCCAGCGCAGCAGCCACGCCTCTCCCCTCACTGATCCCGCCCGCGGCAACCAGCACGGGCATCTTCCCTTCCGCTGCTTCTCCCTCTGGCCCCAGCGCCGCCACCAGCGCGTCATGCACCTCGGGCACCAAACTGACAATCCCAGCCCCGCGCTCCAGCCCATGCCCGCCCGCATCCACGCCCTGCACCACCAGCACGTCCGGCCCGCACTCCCGCACCACCTGCACCGCATCGACGACGCTGCCGACCTGGATCCAGACCTTGGTCGCGCCGGCCGTCGCGTCGCGCGCGCCCTGCGTCCAGGCCCGCAGGTCCGAGAGCTTGCGCGGCGCGAAGAGCCAGAAGGCCGCGGGGCGGTATGTGCGGAGGAGGGCGAGGGTGGCGTCGAGGTCGGCGCCCCAGTTCAAAACCCCAATGCCGACGGGGAGCGTGGCTGGGAGAGGGTGCTCGGCGGCGGCGAAGAGCTGCTGGGCTTTTTGGAGCTCGGGTTCGAGCATGGAGACATCGTTGCCGGCGCCGATGAAGCCGAGGCCGCCTGCCGCCGTCTGCAGTCAGCTTGGAGCCGTAGACGCTGAACTGGGGAAAGAGGGAAAGTTACCGGCTTTGGAAACTTCAACCGCCAGCGGAGCGAGCGCTATGAGGCGCATTGGCGCGCTGGCTATGAGGGGGGACTGGGTCCATGGGTAGTCTTCTTTCAGGCGGTGTTCGGGAGACATGATGGTTGTGCGGAAATGACTGAAAAGACGACATCTTGAATTATCGGGTGTTGGATGTTTTGAGCTGACGCGGAGAAGCGGAACCGCGGGTCGTCGGTGCCAAGATCTGGGGTTGTGTTTCCGGAAACATTCGCCGAGCGGTGACTTCGGCTCTTTTGAGACACATATAAATGTTCGCTGTATCTCCGCTGGTAGACGCAGTTGGCAACCTCACGCTGCAGAGTGTCGGAGCTCGCTACCGAAGGTTGGCCGGTATTTTGAGGACGTTGAAGGAATGATAGCAGGTCAATATTCGTTGTAGGTGACGGGCGGTTAGATATTGCTGGACTCTGCGCAGCTTCACGTAGATGGTCGGAAATCTTCTTATTAATGAAAGGGTTGGAATTAGAGTCGTCCGCCCCCTTGATGAAGTGCTTAGCAACTGCTAGATATGATAGGTCGGAAGAGGTTGATAAGCGAGGGTTGTGGTGGTGAAGTAGAATGGATCACCAGGAAGGCATAATGCGGCTTTACAGGGGACGAGGCTATATGGGCCAATTGACAGAATTGGACAGCGACATGCGATTTGAACATACTATCCGATGACCGTGCTAGTACCTCTGGCACCTCGAAACGCTCATGAACTCCCGCTCCAAGTCGTTCCCGGTCTCTGCGGCCAAAGTGCCGCTTG